>NW_026916158.1:5322500-5372500 GCF_034315485.1 Pezoporus occidentalis
CCCTTTTTTTTTTGTGAGGTATTTTTATATCTCTCTCTCTGAGAGAAAACCCAGCCGTAATTTAGGTATAGACTCCTACTGCTTATAGTTAACTTGTGTTGCCTGATGTTATGTGCTCTGTTTTTTTGTAGTCAGTCCAACTTTAGCTATAGATGTCTTACAAGTAACTTACAATGTGTTAATTAAAAAATTTGTTTTCAGAACCTGGATTTATCTGATACTATTTTTATATATGCAGACACTACTTTTTTGTAACATAACGTACCAGAAATACAAAATATAAATGATAAAGTGATAAAAGATAAATGGAAATCCATATTTAGAAGCTAAATATTAACAACCTTATTTTTTTTTGAGCAGTGGAGATCATTGCCATCTTTGCTACCTTTCATTTTGGATTAGCACTTCCCCTATAATACTTGAAAGGATACTCTTTGTCAGTTCAAACTCAGCTCAAAGGTTTGAAATACAGATAATTTTCAAAGAGTATATACATTATGAAACGCATAAATTTGTATTATAATGACCAGATGAAGATGTTCACACAAAAGTCTCTATTCTGTCAAGTGTTTATCAACACATTGGAATTTCTTGTGGTTGTTACTGTAGATATAAATATAACAGATGATATTCTGGGCTGCTAGTAAATGAATGGGTGGATGGTAATTTTGTATACTTTAGTATCAAGAGAAACTTGTCATTAAGAGTTTATGGCTGTGAGTTTAACATTTTCAGTAATTTTTCCTTTTTAAAAGACCTGGATTGGCTGATTTTTTTTTTTTTTTAAATCTTATTTACAGCTCTCTATATATATATTTGCGGTGGCTAGTTAATCCATTTTCTCTGTCTATTTCCAGTATGAAGGCCATTTTTTCCTTGCTTTTTCTCAGTAATTTTCACTGAAATTAATAGGTTACATTTTACAGTCCTTTTAAAGAAGCCCTTGCTAAAGCAGTGTGCAAAATGATTTGAATGCTGAGTGAAAATCACTGGCATATGTTTGAGCTGTACGTGGCTATTTGCCACAGACATTGCCTTCTGCCTTTGATTTTGTTCCAGTGAGCCATTGTCAACGTATTTCTCAGATTTTGATTTGGTAACAGTCTAAAGTAAGATGCAGTTTTTCCTGAGCACCCAGGAGCTAAGGAAACCCATATGTGTCTCAGAAGAAAAGCCTGGTTAAGTGCAGTCTGTGTAAGAATCTGTAATTTAAGTTAGCAAATCCAAATGCTTTAATGACCATTTATGTCCTGATGAGAGAAGGAAAAGATTTTTGGAATCCTATGCTTTTGAGATATGGCACATGTCAAAATGTTTAGGGACAATATAATGTGTTTTCCCCTTTGATCTCAATTTTGTATGAAAATTCAGTTAGATGAAAAAGCATGTATTCAAAATACTTTTTTGTATTTTAACAAAAAAATTCTAGCATTCCATTAAGTTGTTTAGCAGCTTTGTAGCTATGACTTTATAGTTATGCCAACTTTTTTGTCTTTCCTCTCTGGACTCTGAATGTTAATAATTGGGCCATATCATTCTATTTTGTTATCTTTCTTGCCCAATTTTGATAAATCTTGGAGGAGCAGGACTGAATGGGGGTCTTTGTACAGTTTGGAAAAGTTTTCCAGACCTTTCTGCCAAGGTATGGCAATCTTTTCCTGGCTATGGCTGAGAACACCTTCTTCCATTAACAGATAGTTCTTGATTATTGCCGCAGTCTGGTGTGTGTGTTGCTAGTTAAGCTGTACCTTTCACTTCATCATGAGTCATATTCTTTCTGTATCTTTTACATACATTAAAGGGAAAAAATGGCTTTTCTGGCTCCTTTTCAATTTTTTATTTTTTATTTTTATAGTAATTGCCCTTTCCTAGTTAGTGTGTTGCTGATGCCAATTTCTTTGTGTGTGTGTCAAAAGCATCTGTGTGTTTGATAGACAGATATCGCTATTATTCCATTCTTTACATGATTTTTTCCCACTCATAATTCATAGCTATCGTGCTTTGATAATGACATTTAAGATCAAACTTTTGAGTTGCATCATTTGATTTCAGTGCTGTAATGGGACAGTGTAGTAATTTGCATTAAACTGTAACTAGTATGTGTTGATGGGAGGTCTATAAAAAGTATAGAATTCGTAGGAAACGGAGCATGGACTGTTTGTTGAGCTTGAATTATTTTTCTGTTCCTGTTCAGGCTATTTATCTAATGGAAGAAAATACCTGTGATTTTGCAATTAAAAAAAAAACCTGCTTATTAGTATCTGTGATTGCTACTGGGTTCATAGACTGTAAACAGCCTGACAATTCCTCAGATATTTTTTTCTTCTTTTTCCCCCAATTTCATACTCCATAGGAGTAATAATGTAAAACTGCTATATCAATATAATTTGATTTTTTGTGTGCTGCATTTTTTAGCTGCTGACCACTTTCATACAACAAGTGTACCAGCTGGGTAGCAGTAAAAAAAGCAATTCTCATTTCTCTAAGGTATATAATAGGTAATTCTGGGCAGGGAGCAAACTGGGAAAAACCTCACTTGTTTTTAAAGTTAACAGAGTCACTACCATATACCATCTCTTACTGGGTTCATTTTCCCAATTTATACATTTCCACATTTTCTCAAACATTTACGTTTCTTGGAACAGGTAGATCTGTATTCAGTCAGGACACTGGCCCTACCATGGCCTGTATCCGAGTGTATTACTGATTGATTCTATCAAAGAAGAAACATGGACTCATAAATATCATTTTAACATCAAATCATATAAGCTGATTTATGTCTGAAAATATAGAGGTTTAATTCAAATAGTGCCAGATACGCTTACTATGTTTCTATGCTATTCATATTATTAATTCTTCTCTAAGATTTTTTTGTGTGTGTGTTTAATGTGGAAAAAAAATTTCCTATGTCAGTTTTAAATTTGCCACTCAAATTCTTTGTTTGCTCTGACTCTTGTAAGAAAAAGACTATTAATAGAAGTTCTTAATCTCCTTTGTTTTTATTTTGTATTTTTATATTGTATGCTCCTTTGAGGTGTTCTCTAATACAAGTAAATTCTTTATTTTCTGATTTTAGTTTGGTGATTTTATTATTTTTTTTTTAATTGTCTAATGAGGAATAAATGGCTGAAAAGAAATCCAACAATACCTATGCTATGCAAACATGTCACATAACCTTTTCCATAATTTGACCAAACTCCATTTAAAAGGTAGCAGGGTTCAGGTTCTTTTTTTGCTCTTTTCCTGTTGAGATAGATTTGCTAGAATTGGGATGTAAAGTGAAGGCAGGCCACCAACTTACAGAATATATTAAAATGAAATTACATATCTATCCCCTTTGTTTAATTTTTGTAATTTCTGTCTTTTCTCATTACTGATATACATTGAGGTCTCTTTTTAGCTGTCCACAATGATGTGAAACTTTTTTTTCCTGAATTGATACTGTTCTTTGAAAATGCAGGAGGATATATGAGAAGTTGCTCTCAGTGTGCTTTTGTCTGTATTTATCAGCATTATGTTTTATCCCATTCTGTACTGCTATTATCGCTTGATCTGGTTAAGCCGGTCTGTCTTCCAATCTCCCATGCCCCTAAATACTGTATTTACCTGTAAGTTCTATGGAATTCCATCACTCAAGTGTCTTTTCCAGATCCCTGCTGCAACTGTAAGACCAGTCTCCATTTTAATACGGAACAGGTAGCAGTTACTAATACCTGTGAGAAGTTGTGTCCTGTTTTCAGTTGGGATAGAATTTATTTGGTTATTGTTTTGTCTGGTTGTAGTTTTTTTTTCTTGTTATTTTGTGCTTTTATTACTTCTTTTCTTATGCAGGACTTTTTAATTACAAGCTTTTGGCCCTTCAAGGAAAACACCAGCTTGTCTTTCCAAGCTACTGTGTGAGGAGGTTGAACAGACTCATGAGATGTGGTTGTACTTTTAGTGAAGACACTATTTAGACAGTATATTAATGTGATCACTTTTCTTTTTGCTTTGAATAGAGCTCCTCCTTAATCCATGTGAACTCCATCGGTTTAACAACAGAGCTGTTGTCTTCATCCTAGCTAACTGCAACTTCATCTTATGCTTAGTTTCTCTGAGCTCCACTCTACTTTTACCACTTCAGGCCACCAAGTCCCAGAAGTTCCACCCAAAGCGCTCCCTCTGGCAGTTCCCTATTGCCCTGTCAGCCTCACGTGGCTGCTGTCTACCACCTGCAATCTGAAGTCTGAAACAGGATGCATTTCCAGGCATTTCGTGAATTGCAGGAAGAGTTGAGTAGCTTCAGTATTGTTTTAATTTTTTTCTCTATACAATTCTTCTGGTTTTGAATGAGAAGCAGTCCTGACAAGGTTGTGCAAACAAAATCATTTGATAAAGCCTCTAGATGATTTGTGGTCACAGTAACACAGGGGAATTTCTCATATAGTCTCAGCCTTGCCAAATTTTCTTTTTCTGGAATTCATTGCAAACATTTGCTTTAGGTTTCTGAGCCACTTTGGAAGTATTCCCAGATAGTTCTGGATAGCTGTCTCTTCAGACAAATAGGAAACTTACATTTTGTTATTTCTTTTTCTTATTATACTTTTTCTTAACCTTTTTTTGAGCTCATCAGCTTGGGAAAGGTTAGATAAATTATGGGGGCAATAGGCTGGAGTTAAAATGGGAGGATGGATTTGTGTTCAATAGGGTTACTTAATTAGTGTTTATTTTCAGAGTCCTTTGGGTATTGTTTTGATTTTGTGTTTTTAAACTGGAATTTTCCTGAGTACATATGCATCAAGAGAAATTTGAACCTGGGGAAATGACATTGTCCTGAGGAGATCGATATTTGACACAGCTACAATTCACATTCTATTTTCAGTTGCGATATGGGGGTGTGCTGATATCATCCCCAGAATGTGAGCAGGAGCATACTGTGTTGCCACTGTTATAGTGGCTTTTGGCCATGAAAGTCTGAGTAGTCTTCAGGAAGAAACCTGAACACAAACCTTTCCTTCAGAGGCAGGGGGAGAAGTAACATTAAAACATTTCAACTGGTGTAAACATACTGGCTTGCAAAGTTAAGAGATCTATACTTTCATGGGATTTTTAAATGTTAAAACCAAAATTTCTGACATTGTATTATCAGTAAGTGGAAAATCCTTTTAAATTGCCAACTTCGCTATTTGTGTTAAACAAATTTGATATCCTGCGACCTTTCTGCAAGTAGAACGTTGAATTATAATTTCAAGCAGCCTGTGTATCTAAGACAGTTAAGGAATGTTGATCGTGTTTGCTGCTGGAAGCGTGGCACTTAGGGATTGTCGCTTATCTCTGTTGGTAGAGATGTAGAGGGCTTAAGGACTGCTATTTTTGTCTTTCTCAAATGCAAAGGTAAAATATTTGCGTAAAAAAACAAACAACATCCCCCCCCCCCCAAAAAAGAAAGGTTGCCATCACACTAAGGTTTGTTAGGCTTTGATATTGATGTTATGAGAGAGAGAAGTCCTGAAATTCAGTTAAACTCAGTGTCATTAACATGTTTGAAGCTGCCCACCAAGCACATCACTTGCACCCTGGAGCTACTAGTGGCAAGCAACTTGTGTGTGATTGTTTTGTTGTTTTTTTTACACAATAATCATCAAATTTAAAGTTATGAGACACTGTTTTTAGTGCAGTTTTATTAAAAAGTGTAGTATTTATGAAAGCAGTAGCGATGTAATGCACTGATATATTGCAAAAAAATAGGAGTTAAGAAGGATATGCCACATATTCCTAAAAAAGCTTGCTTTAAAAGGTGAATACATATAGCAAATTTTTTGCTAGAGATATTAATAACAATTATTAATCACATGGATATTTCTATTTCATGGTATCCTATAAAATACCATAGTTTTCTAAAGCATAATTCCAGTGTGTTACCAAACACTTTTTGATAATGGGATGTTACAGTCATTGTTAGGGGTGCTTGACATGCCTTGTGTTATTTTGCTATGTGGAAAATTCTTTTCTTGCTTTTACAGTTTGTGGTCAGCTTCATCAACTGGTACTATAAGTACTTGGTACTGTTTATTTTTTTTTACACTGTTTTGAATTCTGTTGCTCCTGTCTTATACTTAAAACCATAAGGAAAGTCTGAGAGTTTATTTTGCAACCTGTGCTCAACATGACCAATCATTTTATTGTATTTAAGTTTCCCAATGGTCTTTCTGAATTTTGTCACATAATGGTCTTTTAAATCAATACTAACCTTCAGCAGCTGGTCTTTCTCACACATCGCTAACAGCTTGTTTGAGGGTCTAATTGTGATTTTTCAGGCAAATTCATCTTTGTGTATTTTCTCAGAGCATTGGCCTCCTCCATCAGTCGGACAAATGCTTTCTGGAGCCAAGCTAGTCACCTTTATTAAAGAACCCTTAATCCATTCATTGTTTAGGGCATATTGATTGATAGCAGAAAGGCATCTGCACTGAGTTCTCCTGTGGGTATACGAATGTCCATGAAGCAATTATCAGTTAGTACTAGGGCTGCAGTCAGGGCAAAGGGGAAGATGCCTGCAAAGCAACTGCATGTGCAATTTCCAATGGGATATTGCTAAGTAAAAGAAGAATTTTATTCTAGCCTACTTTACACCAACAAGACATATTCATACCTACATGAGAGGAGTGGGAAAAGACATTTTGAGCTGTTTGGAGCATTTCAGAGTAGGGGGCTCAATTATGTTGGTACTGGTGGAGTTTCATGCTTAGGGCTGAGAGGCATCATTTGTCCTGCTGCTCACTGCATTCTCTTCTCCTCCATCTGGAGTCTAGTTTAATACTTGCTCTTTCAGGGAATTATTGTTGGTGTGGTGATCCTGGATGTTGCCACTGTGGGCTTTGAATATGGTGATAACTGTAAGTGAAGCATCACTTTCTCTAGTATTTAGTGCTAAACAGACTGTTCCATGGCCAAAAAGAAGAGAGATCCTTTTCTTTGAGAGATCCAGGTATTTTTGTTACTTGTCTAACTAGATAAATGTTATAAGAATAGAATATTGTATCTCTCAACCAGTCCCTTAGCATTTGAGACACACTTGAGTCTTAACAGAAAAAAGCTGCATTAGAAGTGCATCAGCTCATGGTGCTGCCTCTATTGGGCAGCCTGTAGGAGAGTTGCAGCCTGGGAGGATGTTCATGCAAACTGCTCAGGCTGTGGGGATGCACTGTAGCTCAAACAAGGCCATACTTTTCCTGGTGGGGTGGTGGATCAGTTAAGTTAATCAAATACTTCATTACAAAATGGGCAAAACGAATGTAGGAGATGGATTTAATGTATTGTAGGCACTACTGGATTCCAGAACCCTCCTGATGGATGGGGTTGTTCAAAGACTTGGACTGTTCGGATGAAGACCTAAGTGCCCATGGTATTTTACATAAAACACTTTTCCTTCTCTAAGTTCTACTGCAGTATCTTGCCATGCTGAAGTAACCTTGGTGTTTTGTTCTGGATTTTTTTTTTGTCTTGTTTGTTTTTTTTGTTTCTTATTTTTGTTTGTTTGTTTTTTTTTAAATCTAAAGTGGGAATGGAAAACCCACAAACCCAAGTACAACTTTTCTGTAACTTAGTAAGTTGGGCAGGTTTTATCTGGATGGAAAGCAGACCTTTTTCTTCCTCTCCTTTCTCTCCTCTAGTGACATATTTAATAAGCCAAAACATGTTGTAGTAATTAATTCACTGCGGAAGGAAGAAATGTGAAGATACTTTTACAATAAATGTCAAAACTTTTCTTGCTGCCCCCAAGATTAGTGGTCAACTCTAATGGTAGCATTGGAATAGTAGTTATAATAATAAATTTTTCCCAACAATTTGGGGTTTGTGCAAACAGCTAGCAAAATTCAAAACTAAAAATATTAGACCTCTACAACTAAAATGTGGATCTTCCTTTCTCAATCTGCAGATAATGTAAAATCTTTCAGATTGCATGCAAATGAAAGGAGCAGTCTGTAAATTCTTGTGGTAGAAATAGAATTGTTCTGTGTCACCAGAACAATTTTGTTAGCCGATCTTAATAGATATAATGTAAAACAAATTATTAGTAAATAAGCTAAAAGTAAATAAGCTCCTAAAAGCAGATTGTGGGGGGTTTATGAATCAGTAGAAGGTGGCTGTTTTTTAGAGCTTGTAATTTGTAGTAATATGACATCAATCCTACTGTAAAAATCTGTTTGAGCAGAATGCAATCTGATATATCATTGGTTGAAAGAGATTTTGAGACAAGTTCACTCTCTTCCCCTACAGAGCATTATGAGATGGGACATTCTTAATGAAGAGCTTTGCCTAATTACCTTGATTAGTATTTCTATGACTAATGGGGTGAACCTGGAAGGTTGTAAACTTAGATTGGTTACAAAAAAAACCAAAAAAGTTCTAGTAGCGGTACCTGCCTAGAAGAGTTCTCAAAGCTGAGCAATGACACCAGACATTTCCATCAGGTTTTGTTTTTAGTGCAGAGCAGAAACCTCCCAAACTTTTCAGATGCTTACAGAAATAATCAACTTCTGAACTCCGTGACAAATGTTGTTTGTGTATAAATTTAACTGTGAAAACGTTTGAGTGGCTTCAAAATTAGAGGGGTGGCAAGCACATTGGACACAGTAAAACATCACTTGGAATAATTAGCATAGTGGGTACACAGCCAACAATATGTTCCTCAACCCAACAGATGTGAAGAAATACCTTAAGGAGAGGAAAAAGTCAAAACAGATAACAGAAGTGTGAAAAACTTACCATAGTAATCATATTAAAAGCTGGTTCTGAGAATGCTTATGTATTTTTGTGTAACGGGGTCACCAAGGTGCTGGGGAAGATTTGCTGTTGGAGGACTGGGAAAGGAGCCAGAGGTGGGCTTCAGCCTGGCCACGGTTGCAGGTGCTCAGGTTGGTCAGGCTGCTACAGAGCTGCCTCATGGGGATGGTCTTTCTTGTCAATTCCGAAAATTTACCTGAGAGTTTCTAACTTAAATATACGAGTACTCATTTCAGTCTGGAAGTTGCTTTGGATGGTGTGTAAGCACAGTGTCACTTGCAGTGGTGAGAGCTTCCTATTGCCAATGGCAGGACTGTAGTCGGTAGTGTGTGGTCTTGCATGTTGAACGTACAAACAGTTATGAAGATTTTATAAATCCTCTCTTTTCAGACTCCTGCTGAACAGGCCAAAGCTAGATTACAGCTGGTTCTTGAGGCAGCTGGTAAGTGTGGCTATTATAAGTAAAATTATATTCAAAATGTGTTTAACTTTTGTAATACCAGAGAGTAATTTTGTCCTTTTCTGTTTGGCAAATGCCAAGTCCCTTTCTCCATAGCTCACTTCAATTTCTAGTTAAGAGGAAACTGGTGTGCATCACCATTGGCATTTAGTAAATCCTTTTAAGGAGATAAAAATAAGTATTTTTTGTTCGCTGTTCAGAACCAGCACTCAGATTTCATGTGTTTCTCCTCTTGCTGCTGCTGCTACTGAGACTTATTCTGTGCTCTCAAAAATTTGTTTTATTTTTTAGCACTGAACTGAATTAGTACATGTGTATATTTGTATTTATTTATTTGAAGTAGCTGAAACATGTAGTAAGTTTTCCAAAAGGCTGAGACTAAGAGGCTAGTCTACATATTAATTCTCCATGGAGAGAAGCATTCTTATGTTGTCCAGGACTAGTAAGAAGGAAGGCAAGATGCATATCTTGGTAACTATTTTGAATTTTTCATTAATTTAACTAATTTAAAGAAAAATTGGAGAAATCCTGTAGTTTGATGGAAGATCTAAAACTTTAAAGTAACTGTCCTATCGTACCAAAGATGAGAAGATCATTCCTTTAATTCTGCCTTTTTTTGCAAATGTTATGTTGAAGTCCATGTTACTGATCAGAGACATGGTTGCTCCCAAATGGAGAGACGTTCCGCTTGTTTGGTTTATTTTTACTAATATAATAGTGTTCAGTGTGCAGCTTTGACATGCACTGCTTCATTTTTCCCCTGTGGAAATTGCTGTGGATTTGAGCTATGGTGTAACTTAGGCCAAGGTCCATTTTGCTCTTTGCCACCTTAGGTTGCGTGCCTTTGTGGTGGTATGCTGTATCAGGATGCCTGCTCTTCAGTGGCTTTGATGCAGAGGCTTTTGTCCTCTCTTCACCCAGTCTCCAAATGGTTATTTACATGAGCTGCATGTGGATTGATGCACTTACAGTGTGGCTGTGAAAACTTTACTCAAGAATCTTACACTGTAGTAGGGCTGTGGTAATTATAAAAAAAAAAAAAAATCATAATGATCCTTTTATATAACATTGCTGGAAGTTCTTTAGATACTTGCATTTGTCTTCAAAATGTTAAAATAATGATTTAGCTCTGAAGTGGTAGTCTGTGGTGAGCTTTGTGATCCTAATTAATTTCTATATCTTTTTTCTTTTTTTTCTTTCTTTTTCCATTAGAACTTCGTCAGTTTGTCATGCAAAAAAGGAAAGCTTTCAGTATTTCATATGCATTGTTATAAAAACGTTTTTGTCTTTAGTTCAGCTTTCATCTCTCTCATATATATACACTTTTAACTTAGAAACAGCAACTTCCAATAAGTACCTTTTTTTAATTTCTTTCTCTTATGGAAACCTTCTGTTTTAAGGAATACCGATCTTCTCACATTTTGTTGTTGTTTGTTTTGCTTTGGGTTTGGTTTTGTTTTTTCTTAATGCATCTAGCCTTTTGTATTGTGTAGCTTCAGATGCATTTGTTCTTCTCCATAACTTTTAATAAATCTTTGAAGCATATAATTATAAAACAGATGTGACAGTACTGACCAAAAAAGCACAATTCTTATATACTACTCACATCTATCACACCTTATTTTTTAATTTAACACCTGAGAAATGTATAAAAGATATCTGTGGGTTGTATATCATCATGACCTGGGTCCCCACAATTTCTGAAAACATATAAAAGGTCTATGACATTGTTAATTTGAAATATTCACAATTGAAGTCTGAAACTTAGATTGAAGCTGGAAGCTGTTTATAAATAACTCAAGAGAGTTAATCTCTTTGTTTCTCTTACAGAGAAACAGAAAAAAGTTATTTCCGGGCTTTATACCAATCTTGGTAATCTCAGGCATTTGAGATCATTCCCCCTCCTTCTTGACCCATCCTATATTCATCAATTAAATTGAATTTTTATTAAATTGATGTGAAAGGAGTGTTGTAAATGTTAATAATGTTGTTTCAATATATTTTTGTGTGTTTACTCATTGCAAAATCAGTACTTTTTCATCTTTAAGAAAAAAAAACAAAAAAACTGCCTTAGACCGTGACTGAGCAGCTTTTCAAGGAGTTCATGATCAACAGGTTTATGTCAATTATGTTGCTGCTGTTGTAGCATGATGTTGTAGGATTTAATAGATTATAATGTAAATTTAAATCTTTAGTAATAATGAACAAAGCTTTTTGCCTATGCAGTGCTGATACAGGATTCATCCCAAACTTGTGAATTAATTTATAGCATGTCTGACATTACTGTGGGATTGGAGCAATTCCCAAGTGGGGAAAAAAGATGTACTTTATTCAAAATATACCGTCTACATTTTAATGGTTGTTAATATCTCTGCACTCCTCTATGGTTTGGCCAAACAAAACAATCTTACCTTCTACAATGGCTCAAAATTGTTCAGGAGCAAGTTGTTAGTATTTGTACTTGTTTAATTTGCAACTTCTCTGAGTACCTGATACTTACATAGAATTTGATGTGTGGGCTTAAGTTCAGGTGTTTTCTTCAAATTGAGCACAGTAACAAATACGTATTTGTATGCAGTATACATATTTTTTAAGAGAAGGCATTTGGGCTGTTGCTTTATCAGAGAGTGGAATGTCTGAGGATATTTTGTCAAAATTTAGAAGTAGGAGTTCCCAACGTTTCTTCAAGCATAGGAAATGTCAGTCCAAAAGCTGGTTGCACTCTGTTCATGTGGTTTAGCTAGTAAAACACTTAACCTGGCTTTCATGCCAAGTACCACAGGCAATGGGATGAGCTACAAGAGGCACTTTATAAGGAGTCTGATTTCCAAAAGTGTTTAGGTACAAAAAAGGTTTAGATAGTCCTTGTTTTGCAATATTCTTCTTCTACTGTTTCAGTGAACTATTTACGTGTTAGCTGTCTTCTCAGTCTGAAGGTCATAGAATCACTTAGGTTGGAAAAGACACTTAAGATTACCAGGTCCTGGCACTGCCAAGTCCATCACTAAATCATGGCCCCAAGTGCCATATCTACAGGTATTTAAAACACCTCCAGCGGTGATGACTCTAGCACTTCCCTGGGCAGCCAGTTCCAATGCTTGACAGCCCTTTCAGTAAAGAAAATTTTCCTAACATTTAATCTAAAGATGTTTGTGTGTATATTTTTTTTTTTTTTTCCCCACATCAACCTATTGACATGGAAATTGTGGCTTTATCCCTGTGGCTTTATAAGCGAGAGAAAGTGGTGTATTGAAATACACTAATAATGTTATCAATTTACAGAATATAGGTTTGAAAGTGCTTTCAGTGTGTTAGCCTTTTCAAGTCCTGTCCTAGTACAATGGCCATAGTTTTAAAAAAGTTAATTATACATTACAGTGTTCCCTTTGCTCTTCACTGCTTTCTTCATTACCAGGGAAGGTAGGTCCAGTGGCCAACTGATCAGCTTCAGCAGGAATTAAAAGATAATTAGTATCTTGTAGAAATCTGCTTTTAGAATCTTAAAGATTAAATTAGGACATAACTGATCTCTCTGAAAGACAGAATATAGCAAAGAGTAAACCATACTCTTTTTAATTGGAATTTTGTTCCTGGTGTGTTTTGGTAATGGGAATTGTGGCTTCTGTTGTCTTCTGGGAGAGCTGGTAAAATATGAAATATTCACCCCTATGGGAGGGGAGGATGGAGAAGATGGTCACTTTTATGCTCAGGTAATACAGTGCTGTCAACAAGTTGTGTCTCCAAGTCCTTCATTTATCATTCATGCTGACTTTGCTATGCACTTTCTTAATTTTTATTTTTATTTTTATTTTTTGGTGTAATGTTAAAATCTTTGTTCTCATTAAGCAGTGCAATACTTGCAGATACCGAAGCACTCTGCTTTAATTTATAAGGCAAACGAGTTTTGATTTATAAAAATTGTCCTTCGTTCAGTAGAAATTGTTGGTCTTGGCTATAAATTTATGTTTGCACAACTTTACTTACTTACATTTCATAATATTGAAGTATCAGAAAGCCTTTTTATCATCCTCTAACATTATCACAGCAACTTGCCATGTTTGAGCAGATGTTAAGCAGGCAATAGTTGAATGTTAATTTTGAGAGGGTGGTATGTTTAAGCCTATCTGAAGTATGTTGCATGTGGGCCTTCCAGACTTAGCTACAATGCTTTGTCTCTTGGGAGAATTTTAAAGCTAAACCTCTTTCTTTTTGTCACTCTATATGGACTCTCTCAAGTCAGTATAAAGCAGATCATCCCTAGGCTAAAGCTCTTCAGCTTTTGTTATTGGGCTCTGTAGACCTGTAATTAGGCCTCCTGGCAGGCCTTGCAGGCCGGTTAATGGTCATATGGAGTTTCTATGAGGCAGACTGGCTTTGTATAAATCCTTCGTAGGGATACGTTCATGGGTCACTTCCTACCAGGACCAGGCTTTGTGCTGCTGCCCCACGGGCTGACAGGGAGCAGGTTCCCTTGACCATCGATAGCTCAGTTTGCAGCGCACAATCTACCCGGCTAATCCCCAGTGTAAACAGAGGATTTAGCTGAGCTTCTGTCACTTACAGTTGCCAAACCACTTGGGTGTCTGTGATTTCTTTCCCAGACTTCATTACTGAGAGACAGAGAAGCACAGAAGATTTGAGCTGGGGTTTTGTGCTAAACATTTGCTTGCTCATATTGCTTATTTTAAGGAAAAAGTTTGCCCTGCTTCAAATCCTGCCTTGCTAAAACCTGTAAACTTAACCAAAAATGTCAAAACTTTAAAGCTGGTTAATTTGAGCTGTGAATTGTTGTATGGCACCCATGTTTTTGCGTAAGAATTATAATATGGATAAAGATTCAAAAAATGTGAATACAGTGATATGAGAAATAGCATGTGGATGTTTCAAATTATCAATATTGCTGCCTTTACTAAAGGAGCCTGAAAGTTTTCCTATGGTGATAAGCAGATATTTCTTACTCTCCATATAAAGATGATGAGAAAAAGCAATTGATCTGGATTTTCAAAGGTCTAGAGTTGAAATAAGTGACTGATCTATTTTTGGAATCTGCATTTCAATCTATCACTGAAAGAGCATTCAAGAGTAGAGCGGTTTTGTGCAAAGAATTCTTGACAGAGTTTATTTAAAGAAAACTTCAGAACTGAGACACTAACATGACGTTAGCAATATGCGGTAAAAATTTATGAATACAAATTGTAATCATTTCACATTTATCAGATCTGTTTGGCAGCTATTCTGGATATTGGATATTTAACTCATTATATTGGAATTATACTGTCATATTGCTCCCTTTAATTTTCTACCTTATTATATTTTACATATTCCTTAAAGAGAAAATTATTGAAGATGAAAAGTACTTTGGCCTTAGCTGTTGTAAAAATTGAGGTGTATTATAATACATGTTATTGGGGAGAAAATCCTAATTTGCACTTGGTGCCTGATAAGTAGTCAAATATTCTCTACTTTCTGGTATCAAAATGGCTCATAACAGATGTGGCTGAAAGGACCACATACGTAGACTGTATGATTTTAGTCTGGTGGAACTAATAGGATCACTTGCTACTTTATGGATTCTTCTTTTCTTTTACTTTAATAAAAACTGTTTAGTTAAATAGGATGGCCTCTATTTTTCTTATTTTCTAACTATGCAAAGTAGTAAGGCAGGCAGATGGCAACAAGTATGAAAAATTTCCTTTTATTTGTGCTCATTTTTAAATGCGAAATTTATAAAATGTTTATGGATTTAGTTCGATTATTTTTCTTTTGATTTTGCTATTTGTGTTCTTTCCACTGAAAAACTTAGTTTGAATTTCTAATTATGCAAACAGCTTTAGAAGAATGATAATGTATTGGAATATATGCATAAAGCATGAAATAATACATTAAATATTTTACCTGAGTCATGGAAATTTAAAAATAGCTTCTAAAATAATGCTTTCCCCAGAAAATTCTAAGAATTTAAACTTACAACAGTCTTAAAAGTTACTGAATGTTGAAAAATAAATGAATAGTTGCTATGTGGGTATGCTCAGTTTAATGCAAAATTCTTATTTCTATCAATTTCAAACAGTTGTTTTGAGTAGTGTATTGATACTTTGGATAATTTTATTTCCATTTATATACAAAAACTCAATTATGTGAGCAAAGATGTCTTATTGAATTACCTTTTCTCTTTATGACAAACATGGATGTAGGCACTAAAAATGTTTTTCAAGGTGTTTTGTGGGTATGGGTATGTGAGCACAGGGGAGTTAAGACATTATAAACAAAATCTAGAAGAAGTAGATGAAAAGAAAAAGTTTTACGCTAGAATTCATGAAGCTCATTCTGTAA
This sequence comes from Pezoporus occidentalis, assembly GCF_034315485.1. Classification (NCBI taxonomy): domain Eukaryota; kingdom Metazoa; phylum Chordata; class Aves; order Psittaciformes; family Psittacidae; genus Pezoporus; species Pezoporus occidentalis. The sequence goes on from NW_026916158.1 coordinate 5,338,060, forward strand.
GGTTGTCCTGGGGAGGCTAGAAATTTGTTCATGTTTTCAGAAATAAATCTGAGGAGAAACTGTCAATCTGTTGCTGCTGTGGCTTTAAGTATAAGCAGTAACTGCTGTACCCCCAAGAAATGGAAATGGGCTTTTTTTTTTTTTTTCCTTCCTTAATGCCTTTTTTTTTTTCGGTACTTGCTCTGTGTTATTGCTTCGCTTTATAGCTGAGGCTTGGTCAGGAGCAGTTGGTATTGCTGTTTTGCCTCTGTTCCTCATGTGAGCAAGTGATGTAGAAAAAGAAAATGATACTGAGAACTTCAGAGGGAAAGGAAGAAGGTGCGTGGAGGAAAGATAAAACACTTGTTCTGAAAACATACACGAGGCATAGCTATTGCAGTACCCCCTCAATAGTAGTTTTCTTCAAATACTGAGGTAGCTATCTCTTTATTTGCACATTTGCGCATGTTAGACAGCATTGAGGATTGACTGGGATGGGCAGCCACAGGCACAGGTGTGCTGTTTGGCGCAGACGAAGATTTGGGTTGGCAGTAGTGACCAGCAGTTTGGTTAAATGTACTAAACAGAGAGGTATTTTGTTGTTTGTTAATATAGGAAATAAATGCATGAAACAGTAGTGCCTTGCATTTGTGATTGCAAAGCACAAATGGAAGGAGATGGATTCCTCCCATCTGTAGTCTTTCTAATTGACGTGAAAACATACACGGTGATCTTTTCATGCATACCAATTAGGATGCAAAGAGATAATGATCAGGTTTCTTGGACTGCTACTTTTATGGCTGCTCTTGAATGACTGAGTAACAACGGAGTATTACTTTTATCCAGCTGTATCTGATCTGGGCCATGTTTTCTCTCTACTACTCTGATAGACTGAACATGCTATGTTAAGTTTTTTTAACTACCCAGTGTGCCAAATCTGAATTAAGTCCATCAGCTTAATGTCCTATTTTGTCTGTGTTTCCAAACACGTAGAGGCAACTATTAGAGGCTCTGGTAGGAGGTCTGAATAGTCCCCTCACTTCTTTTGGTTCATTCTTGGAGTTAAACATAAGAAACTTCATCTGTGGATTTCATTAATTGTTTTGCTGCCTGTCTGTCGCTCCATTAACCCCAAAGTGAAACTGAAGGCCTTCAGAACTACTCTTCTGCCAGAAGATCAAGCAGAAACTTAAAGAAGAACTTTTATTCTTCCACAATGAATATGTGTTTTCAACAACTTGATCTACAGTGATGATATTTATATTTTTTTTCCCTGGAGTTCCTAAAATAGCTGATGCCATGGAATTCCTTTGGACACTGTTCAACAAAAAAACCCTGTTATGATTTTGTTTTTATATTCACAAATTATTGTTTTGAAATTTTTAACATCAGCTTAAATCCAGCTTCTCACAGGCGGAGAACCACCTTGATTTCTGTTGCACACAGATTTTGAAGAGGGAACATCAGGTGCTTAAGACAATCCAAAAGTCTTCTGAGTATCTTATTATTTTACCTCCTACAGGATCGCTATAAATAAAACTATGCTTTCATCCACTAAAATGAATCCAAATATTCTGCATCTTTTCCCAAGAATTTTGTGTGCATGTTAGTATTTTTACATACTTGATTTCCCCATTCACAGACTTTTTTACCCATCTTCATCCTAGGTTTTTTAAGCATTGTGCTAGCAAGATCAGAACAGATACAGGTGTTCTTGAGTAGAAAAAATGTTCTTGATTTTTTTTCCTTATATTCCAGGAGTCTAGACATGAATAGAAGATTTAATTTTCAGGAATATGATTTGCATGATATATAGACTAATGAAAGAATACAGTTTGCAAAATTTGAGGAATGACCCAGTCTCTGTTTTGATAAGTAAGCTTTATTGTTATTTCTTAACAAAATGTTTGTGGTCTGAAGAATTCATAGAAGAGGTATTGCACTAAGAAGAGGAAGGGTGGTGGTTCTTTCAGTGTCTACAGAACTGATGGGAATTTTGATCTTTAGTGAATCATGAGTTGGCACCAATCTGTAGAGTTCGTTATTGTTCCCTGCCTCGATTATTTCACAGGTAAATAAACTGGAATTACACTTGTGAAATAGCTAACAAATTGTTCAAATAGGATATGCAGTCCAGTTTCTCTCTGCTGCCATCTGATGTACTGAATGCTCTGTCTTTATTGAATTGTGGAGTAAAAGGTACGGCTTCCCATAGCTGGACTTAAGGGCTGTCTGAGCTCATCCTTTCCATAAGGATCTGAAAATGTACTCTTCCATCTGTATTCCTGTCCCCATACTCCACAGATTAGTTCGTAACTCTTGATTGGTGAAATGCTTAATTATTTTTGTTTTCATCTGCTCAGTTCTGTTCAGACGGTATTGCTGTGACAGATGCGCATCCTTAGCTTAGAGTGATTTCTCAAAAGTTTTCATAGTATATCCTTCTGCCGTAGGTACGTATTTGAAGATGGAAGATTTTATCCTATTCTCGAAAATTAGCTAATTTAGGAAACTCATCTAATTATAGATTTAGTGAACCTAGTTTTTAGGTCAACTGCTGATTCCTACTCAGCAGATTTTTGTGCCAAAACCAATTTAGTTAAAGACATCAGCAGAAAGAGCACTTCTGAAGAAACTCTGAGCGATATGAGAACAAAATTAAAAAAAAAAAAAAAAACACAAAAAGAAACTCCAAAAACCCAAAAAAGAAAATGGATACTGTAATAAATTTGATAGATAATTTTTATATTGTGTGTTTTATGAGAATTGCAGGTATTTTAAGACTGAATTTTAGAAAGATGCAGAAAGAATTTGACCTGACTTGGATGGTCTACAGAGTGAGCTTCATAGTCATGCACAAGTGCTTGTACCGCTGGACATTGGATACATTTCTTCAACTTTACTTGTTCCTAATTTGCTAGCAAAGCTACCTAATCTCATTAAAGTACTACAAAAATAATACTTTGTTCATGCAAAGCAACAACTATATAAAAAATTCATTACTCCAAGTAAGTAGTATTTTAACATATTAATGGTCTTGTCCTTAGAGTGTGTGATTTTGAGATGCACCTGTTTTGTGTCATTGGTGAGCAAACTAAACATTTGATTAGTCAATAATTACTTCAATAGTTAATTTAACCTCATTTTCATTATTGCTGATAAAATACAGAATTTTAATTAAACAATTTTGGGTAGAGAATAAAATATGTTTGAAGCAAAATAATTCAGTTTTGAAATTTAGAATACCATTGTATCAGTATCTAGAAGCCATTCATTTCATGACCTATTTTAGGTTCTTGCAAAAGATTAAAAAAATGCTTTGAGCCATTTTTATAGAATGTTTAATTTTTCTAGTTTAAGAAGCCAATGAGTAGTTGCTAATGTAGGGATGTCATAACATAAAATAGAGCCTATAAGTAGACTTTACAGTAACTTTACTAGTCAAGAGCATTTATTGCCTTTCTAAATAATTCTAAATCTTTAAGAGTTTCTATTTTTTTTTTTTGTTAGATTTTTATCTGATACTTTTTCTTATTTGTGCTACTGAGAAACAAAAGTATCTCGGGCTTACAGTATAACTAAGGGGTTTTCAGTAATATTGTAGCATATGGTATACATGATTTTGATGCAAATATGTGTGCTAATTATGTGCAGATGAATCTTTCAGTCATGCTATTGATCTTAAGTCAAAGACAATTTTTCAGTTAACTTACGTTTTATATCAATCTGTATTTAGCAACTTTGCCCAATAATTTAATTATAACCTGTTTTGGCTGCAGAAACCATATGTGGTTGTGCGAATAGTTTCTGTTTAAGCATGCCTTTTGGGAAATGTTACATCTTAATATTGATAGCAAAGTATTTATTTCTCATATTTTACCTGATTTGTCATGCCATCTTTGCAGTATAGGTGCCTGCTTTGGTCTGTAGTCAGTAAAGCATTAGCCAGAATGTGTACCCCTAAGATATGTTATAACAGTCTACCCTGTAAATCTTTGGGTATTTACCATCCTTCAGTTTAGATTTTCTACAAGGTAAACTGGAGAGCGTGTAGCTGGATTTTATAGCACGAATACCCAGAAAAGGGCTTTAAAATGTTCAATGTGCGCATGTCCTGGGTTTAGCAGTAGCAGTCAATTTTTCTCCTTCTTGGTAGCTGGTGCAGCACTGTGTTTTGACTTTCAGCCTGGGAACAGTGCTGATAACACTGATGTTTTCAGTTGTTGCTAAGTAATGTTTACCCTAACCAAGGGCTTTGTGAGGCTCATGCTCTGCCAGGGAGGATGGGAAGCCAGGAGGAAGCAGAGACAGGACACCTGACCCAAGCTAGCCAAAGAGGTATTCCATACCACAGCACGTCGTGCCCGGGGGCGTAACTGGGAGTTACCCGGAAGGACACGGAGTCTTCTGCATTGGACTCGTTTCTTGGCGGGTGGTATTGTATTCTCTTCCCTTGTTATTTTCTCTTATCATTGTTGTTGGTGGTGGTAGCGGTGGTGATTTGTGTTGTACATTGGTTGCTGGACTGTTCTTGTCTCAACCCGTGGGAGTTGCACTCTTTTGATTCTCCTCCCCATCCCTCTGGGAGCGGGGAAGGGGAGAGCCCCCGGAGTGGGGGGGATGCAGGCCTTGACTGCTTCCAGTCCAGCACCACTCACTGGGAGTGAGTGAACAAGCTGTCTGGCTGGGTTTTAAACCACGACAGCGCAACAGCACTGACTCTGGCTGAGGGGCACAAATCACATGGTTAAATGTGAAGTGTGTGCCAGGATCCCTCGCTCAGTTTGCTGAAGAGAGAAATAAGTGGAAAAGAAATAAAATTTTTTTTTGCTCTGTCTCACTGTCATGATGGTGTATTCATCAAGTTTTCAAGTGTGAGTGTGGAGGTAATTATCAGAGCCTTGCTCACGCTCCAGCTGGTAGGCATTTCCAAGGCACCTCTAATGTAATAGATGAGTACTCCTTATCTATCAAGGATTTTAATCTCAGTGCCCTTATCTATGGATTTTAGATCTCGGTGCCCTTTTGAGGTAGAGTCAAAGTTTCAGGGAGTTTCAATGCCTTACCAACAATCACAAGTAGCCTGTGACTTGACAGGAATGAAGCCTGTGTGCCAGAACTTGGTCTCATGTGTGACCATGTCATCCTCATTTCGTCCTTAGCTCCAGACTTAGTTTATAAATTGTGATTAGTCTTTAGTGCCTTATCTGCTGTTATTTTTTTAACTGGGAGAGAACTTCAGGGTTGTTGAGGAATATACATTGCTAAATGTGAAGAAAAGATAGCTGAACTGCTGATGCAGAATTAACTATCATTATTGTATATACTCACAGAAAAAAGGCAGACTTTTAATTAAAGATTAATATTTCAGTTTCTGTACTTTCAAGGCCAGGCTGGATGGGGCTTTGAGCAACCTGGTCTAGTGGAAGGTGTCCCTGCCCATGGCAGGGGGTAGGAACTACATGAGCTTTAAGGCCCTTTCCAACCCAAACCATTCATTTGATATGATTGCTACTGAACAAAATGCCCTATGTTTAAGAGCCAGATATTGATGGAGTTAGTACTGATGCTATACAGTGCAGCCCACCCTGTCATGGGGCAGAGGGGCGTTTAGAGATGGTCTTTCAGTTGTTGGAGTTTGTGTCTCACCATACTGGTCACTGGAGGAAATCCTCCTCTCGAACTTGGGCACAAGTGCAGCTGTAGGGGTCCAGGGACTGGTGAGAACTGGGGGTTCAGTTGTGAGACAGGTTGGGACCACAAGGCAGCTGGAGCAGCAAGCTGGCTTGCCCAAGGAGTGTTTGGCAAAAGGAACAAGGTGAAATCTCATCCCTGCATATGTGGCTGAAGTCATCAGGCAGTGGGCATTTCAAACTGAACGTGTTGTCCTTAATGCTGTCGGGGCCGGCTCCTCCTGAACGCAGCCCCAGTTCTTGCAAACTTTAAAAAACTTCTTTTGTTTTTCTGCACAGTCACAAAGTGCAGAAATGCTAATGGAGAGCAGCAAGACAGTTTGGGATTAAAAAAATCTTAAAGCCTGGAAAATACAGCAGGAATCTGTGAATCTGGTTATACATAGATCCACAGGCCTTATTTTCTCTTGGTTCCCTTGCAGTTTTGCTAAGCTCACCTTTCCTGCTTGCTGAAGATTTTGAATTGCATCATTTTCTTGAAGTATTTCACAGCAAGTGGAAATAAAAAGCTGCCATTTTTGTGCTTTTCATATTCAACCTGAAATACAAGCTCTGAATTTAGAAGTATGGCTGTCCAGTATCTGAAGATCTTGTGTTGTGCCTACATGATCTTCTTGTAAATCATCTATATTAATTTTTTTCACTTGAACAAAGGATAATAATAATAATAGTTAATGTGGGTAATAAAATTCTTGGTTTAAAGTTATTGAGTGAATATTTTTGACAACTTTATTAAATACGGAGAACTAAGTGTGGCATTTTCTCCAAGTAGTTTAGTTTGCTTATGTCCTCTTTGTTGACCCAAATAAATGAAATTAGAACAAACAATCTCTGAGTCATTTGTAATCAAGAGCTGATTAATGGAGTTTGGTTTCATAGCCATTATTCATTCAAGAACACCTGATATCTTTACCATAAACAAATTGTGTTTGTCCAAATTAAGAAATTAAATGAAGCATTTGATGAGTTTATGATTGACCCCTCTAACTCTGAGCCCATTAGTCAATGTCGTTATCATACAAAACTGTTTGACTAATGTGCTGTCTGAAGAAGCATGTGGATTTATTATGATTTCTGATTAATGCATGCTGCAAGCCAAACTACTAGATTGTAATAATTTCTTGATTTTCATTTTAGCAGTGGCTGAAGATTTTCATCTGTGATGAAATGCGTTTGTGTCCCATTAGATTTAGAGATGATTATGAGGTGTTGACTGAATAAATCTTAGAATATAATAGTGGATGTTTTGCTAAGCCTTTTTTTCCAGTGGTACAGTTGTGTCAGGCTTTTTATAAGGGTGACCACTTATCATTGAATAGGAACTTTTGTGTGACTTATGAGGAGTTCTCATACTTATGAGACTACCAGTAAGAATTTCCATTAAAATAGGCAGTCCTGTTTTTATTTTTGTATTTGTTTGTTTTAGGAAATTTTAGTATCTGTATTTTTTGAAGTGTACTGAGGAGTGTTTGATTACTTTGGTTATTTTGAAATGATTTTATATGACAATATTTTCTGTCTATAAAAATGCCTTTGAAAAGCAAACTTTAAACTTTTGTAATAGTAAGATGTCTTTATCTTTTAAAATGGTATAAATACTATTATTTTGTGATTTTTGTTTTCCCCCATTCTAGCTAAGATTATTTTTTTATTTGATCTTTTAAATGTAATTAAGTATGTGCTCTGTACAACAGGTTAGAACAGATATTCCCTTAATTTGTTGGAAACAGATATTTTAAGCAATCCACGCTTTCTCAGTATTTTCAGAAACTTCGTATTAAATAGTGATGTTATGAAAATACAGTCTTCTGAGACAAAACTGTTTTCTGTTCTCGCCAAAGCAATTTCTTTTTTCATATGAAACATAAAAGGCATACATGTTGTATGTCTGTTTTAAAAGGCAGTGCTCTTTCTGGATCATTTGGATGTTTGCAGTACAACCAGGGACTTTATCTGATATTTCACTTTGTTGTTTCTAGACCACCATTTTATATTGCTTCATCTGAGGGCGGAAGTCATACTTCGTGATCTTCACAGCTAATGCTACTTGTACTCATAGGATGCTGCTACCTGTAGATATCAGAACTTATATTTTTAATTTTAAATTTAAAAGTATGCAAATGTACTTGGAGAAGAATATAAAAATGTGTCAGAAGTGTGGCATAAAAATGTGTCAGAGGTGTGGGTTTTTTTTCAGAAAAGAAAAAAGGGCATAAAGATTTTTTTCAGAGAAGAAATAATGTCTCTTTCTCTAGATAAGTGGAGTTGCTTCCATACATGCCAAATCAGGTAGCAATAGGCTTAATCATACAAAAGTGATAACAGGAGTTAGAACCAGAATAAGCTTAGAACAGGGAGGTGTTGCTGTGTTTTGTCTGTGGAAGGGTGTCACCCATCCTGGCAATGAAACCCACTGTTACCCTCCAACAGTATCTTAGTTAACTCATTCAAAAGAATTGTTTCAAAGACTGAATACAGCTCTAGTCTCTCAGCTACTTCAAGTGGTATATTATATGTATTAATAATTTTATCTAAAGACAAATGAGTATTTTCCCTTTGAAAAGTACTGCATAGCTAGAAGCTTTTCCTGGTCTACCCTGAGAGCTTCGCATAATGACAATTGAAGAGTGCATCCAGAGAGTTTTATTTAAAAAAAAATAAAAATATCCCAAATACGTGATGAATAGACTTACACTGACTGCCTAGAGCTATATTTGCCTTTAGCATTTAAAACTCCTAATTCCTTGCTTGGTGTTTAGCTGTGTAGGGAGATCTGAACAAGCACCAGCAATCTCCTTTTGATCCTAAACCAAAGAGTGTGAAAGGGAGAGAGTTGCGAGTTACATCATCAGCCTGGAAGCTTTTTAAGAACAGTTAAATGATAAAATGGTAAAGAAAGGGGTCAATGTTTATTACTTACTTGAACAGTGTATTGGCAGATATAAACCATATGTATGTACATACATGCAGCTATATATGTATTTCTCTAGGCTTTTTTTAAATGGAACACTAGACTTTCAATTAATACTCCTCCAAATGCAAATCAATATGCAAAAGCAAGGAAGGTTGATACTGACTTAAATTTCCAGACCATTATTTCAGCCATGTTGCCGCACCTTATTAAAGAGTTGCACTGTGATACATGGGAAAGGGCAAACAGTGTCTGTAATAAAAGACACAAGTAATGGAAATCTGTATCCTCTGCCATATCACTTCTATTGATTACACTAGCAAGAAAAAAAAAAAAAGAAGAGGTATTTCAAAACACAACTAATGTGAACAATCCAATTCTATGCTTCTATGTCAGATCCTCTCTTTAATTCCCTTTCTATTGCTGTTCTCTCTGGATATAGCATAGTTCATTATTTAAGATTTCTGGGCAGGCTTCTTTTAAGCCATTATATATCTCTTCATATTGTTAAAATACTAATGAAACAATTTAATCAGAGTATTTTCTTAGTTTTGAGCATTTTTTGGTATTAATCCTAGGACCTTATAGAATCTTCTCTGAAAAGTGTTAATGGTTTTACAATAGTGAGCTTCTTTGGGCAAGATAAAATCGTGCTTCCATTGCTGTCAACTCAAGGCAAGAAAACATAAAGGGAAGGCTCCATCGTGGATTTCTCAGTTCTTTGTGAAATGAGAGTTAGTCACATTCAGACTGTGAAAGAAAAAGTAGTTAAAACCAGTCCTACACAAGCCGAGCACCTGAGTGCACAGCTCCGTGGGAATGGAGCTGTGTTCAGGCTGAAGGTCGTTAACTGTAATCAGTGGAGATTAAATAGTGTCAGTTATGTTGTTATGTGTTCATACAACACTGAAGCTGAGGGGCAAGGTATTGATGTCTATATTTGCTTATGTTATTGAGGTTTTTAATAGAAAGAACTTGTACTGAAAGCTGATAATAGTTGAACCTATGCCTAGTAGCTTAGTACAAATGCAGTGCAATGAATGGTATTCTTAGCAGTGTTTCTAGTAATTAGTATGTCAGTATGAAAGTATGAAATTTAAGCAGTTGCATTTTGGAAATGCACAGCAGAGCTTCATCCTAGAAATTGTTTCTGATCTTCTCACTCACATTGATATCCCCATCTGCAGCTCTAAGTTTGGCTGACGGCAGATTCCTGACTTGCAGTAAGTTTCTGGATTTTTCTTGTCTGAAGTGTAGGTAAAACTAAGGGGGGAAAGGGCGTACGTTGTGGAAGAGCAAAAGAATGCAAAGCAGCTAAAAAGTAAATTAAGTGAAAGATGAAAAGTAAATTAGGAAGAAAGGGAAAGGCTGCAAGGAACAGAGCAAGAGAGGGACAAGGAGAAAGAGCAGACTTAGAAAACTTTGCTACTGCTCATGTGAATATTTGAGCTGGACAAATGGGTACAAAATTGGAGTATGCAGAAAAAGCAAGAATTTGTGTCCATGCTAACAGTTTTATGCTGTACTTGACCAGTGGTTTGTCTTGATGTGCACCTATTTTTACATGGTCTATGTCTCGCGTTTCAAGACTTTCACTTTGGCAAAGAGCAGGCTGGAAAGAGTTTGAGAGCAATTCCCGCTTCCTGCAGCTTTTGTGTTCAGCCTTGCCCAGTTTGATTAAACCTTACAGAAAGTTCAGCTTGACTTTTTAATTCTGGGTTTAAGCCTCCACAGAGAAGAAATCTGAGGGAATTTAGCCATAACGGTTTGCATGTGTCCCCAATAATCTCTTTTTCATAGATTAACAGCTGGAGAAAACAGGCATAATTTCATGGGAACATGTTGCATCCCAGATGCTTTTGCAAAAGTGAGGGGTGGTAGAGCTTCTAAAGAGAAGATCCCCAGCATATTTTACTTGGATGAGACATCTGTCTTCAGAAATGGGTCTGTGTAGATAATTTGCCTCCCTTCTCAAAGCAAAATAGAATAAACAAAGCCCAGAAAAATCAACTGAAGTCCACCTAAGCATGTGCAATTTTAGTTCAGTCAGTTCAGTGAAGTTGCAATAAACAAGTTCTACTAGTCGAATTGTCATATTAGCATGTTGTGCTGTCGTCATCCTACATTTTATTGTTAGTCCTGGCCTATATTATAGAACTTCAATTATTCCCCGTGGGTGATGGTCAAATTATTTTCCATGAAATATAAATTTACCCAGAATCATTATTTACTGACTGTGTAGGGAAACCTGCAGTACTTCCATTTCATGTGTCTTCCTTCTTCTGTTGCCTACTTCTCTGAAACTGCTGCCTTTGTCAAAATCTGTCACGAATGCTTCAAACCTGGTTTTACTAGATCTGCTGAAGCTGATGGTGTAGTGTCCTCTGATCCTGAAGAAAATCTGAAGTTGTCTTTCTTTAAATGTTACATGCCTGACAAAGGAAATCTCTAGGCTTCAGGGAGAGAATCAAGGTTGTTATGAATGATGCTTGGAATTGATGACACCTCCTAGTAATCCTCTGACTGACCAACTGAGATTTCAGGAATGACGTTGGCAAGTGTTTCAGTAAGGGAATGTATTTCTTCTTCATACTTCTCAAGTGTGAACTTGAGAATAGCCCCTGCTCCTTTGCTTCAGCAGTACCTTTAGTACTTAATGATGTCTCAATTTAAAATACCTTGTCCAGATGTTTGATGTTGAGTTGAAATGGTGGAGGGCACATTTCTAAACAGGCAGTTGCTCACTCTTGATGCCATTTTTGTCCCTGCTGTAGCCATGTACATACTGTTGATGGGATTTTTATGCAAGTAGAAGTCAAACAGCATTTTGGAGTTCTGATGGGCAGGTGGTTGAGCCCAGGCAACCAATATGAAAGGTTATATTTCTGGAGTGTGTCCTGCAGTGCTGAACTACGTTTTGGTTGCTACAGCATGGCAGGAGGTGAGAGGTGCTGGTTTTCTTGCTTTTTCTCATGCCTAGAATTTCAGCTTGTGCAACACATCTGCTCTAAGTTGAAAAGACTGGTGAATAATCTTCCACACATTTCTTGTCTGTAGTAGGCACGTTAGAAACAAATTCACTCCTCAACTTATTTTTTTTTTCTACACTACACGTTCTGTTTGAAGATGGGAACGTTAAAGACATTGTGGATACACTGGTAGCACTATTATGAGCATTTTGGGAAAGATGATGTTGAAACTGGAGAGATTTTTGGTGTGTCCTCACCCCCCCCCTTCTTCTCTCCCCACTTTGTCATTCAGTTTTCAATTCACATGCACTTGAAGTTTTAGTTGCAATGAACATCTTTTTTCATAGCTGTTGCTGAAGTACAGAATTCATGTTGTTACTTTATTCAAACAAATTATGCTTGAAGTATGAAAATTGAAAATTAAAAATTAAACAGATGTATTTTAATGTATGCATGAAACATATGTATTTTATACAATGCCTGTAGTTATTAACATGCATTCAGAAACTCTGTCATAGACCTGTTGCAGCATAAACCAGAAACACGACTCTTCATGTGAACAGATTTACCTGACGTAAGGGCCAGGCAACAGAATGACTACTAAGAGTTATTTGTGAACCAACAGAACTGCAAAGAAGAGAGATTTTTCTTCTCTTATTGTTCCCTTTGTCAACTGTTTCTTTGAGATAAATTATAATCAAGCTTGCCACCAAAATTTAAATTCAGGTGATAGCAGATACAGTAGATAAGCAGCAGAGTGATCTGAAACCACACAAATGGGGAACATTTCTGCTGCCCAGGTATGCTAATGCAGGGGTTCCACTGCACAATAGTGTATCCAGATAATTCAGGAATTTTATCTTTTAGGCTGTACTGTTTCCAGATTTCTTCTGCAGTATGTCTGTACAAATAGACTTTTTAAAAGCTTGTTGAACAAGTTTATTCCAAGCATTTCTAGTGGCAAGAAATGTACTTTTCTAACTGAAGTTTCTGCACGTGCCCTTTCCCTGCACTGTGCTTCCACACAGAGGACACTGAGCCGACACCAATTAGTTGTCATTAGAGCTGGCTTGGTGGCCCTGGCTGGCTGCACCTCCTCTCTGCCTCTAAGCTGTATGTTATTGACATTTTATTCAAAGACTCAGCTTAGAAACAGATGATAAAATGAGCTGTGCTTTTCAGCAGATAAATTTACTGTATTCAGCTGTTTGTAGGTGATTATGCAGGGCTGCAACAAAATAAAGCCTTAAGCATCATATTAGCTGTGCCGTTTATATGGGTGCTAATACACTTTGAATAAAACCCTCAATTACTAAGCACTTTTGAGTCCTGACAAGACAGTCCCATGACGTTAATGGTATCTTTATAACCTTTTTAACTTCTTGTTTCTCTGACAGAGCACTACAATAACAGCAACGGGTTTGCCCTTGGCAAGCAAAACCTCATTTTGAGAGGATAATAAGTATTTACTATTTAGATAGCTGGCAATAAAATTTCTCTGAATGAGATTTTACTGAGAAAATACAAACTGATTAAATTACTTTCTTTAATGGACTGGTGAAGCATGTAATAGTTTGTTGAAGCAGCAAGTCTGATGTTTAGCTTTTTTTTCTTTTTTTTTTTTTTTTTTCTTTTGTGAAAATATAAGCTGATTCTTTTTCCAAGTTGGAATTTTCACTGGAAAACTTATGCCAACCTTTCCACAAGAGTCACAAGGTATTTTATTTTCTCATCTTAGAACTGAATAATAATCTCAAATGTTGACAGCCAGTATTATAGTGGCAAAGACCGTTGGGAATCCCTAAATATTCTTACAGAGAATTAGTATCATCCAACACTACAGTATGTGCATAAACATGTGGAATGTGATGTCAGCTTATATCTTAAAAATAGATACTTCTTGGAAAGCCATGTAGCATGCACTGCAGAGCCAGAACATTTTGTAGGACAAAACTAGTTTATAGCAGGGTATGTTCTAACAAAAGTCATCATCCCAGATGATGTGGAATATTTATGAGATTAAGAAAAATGTCCTTTTAAGAACATGTATCAGAAACATTCAGTTGTTTAAAATGTTTAATATATTTCTAAACAAATAATGTCTTATTATATTTTACTATTTAGTAGAGTCAGAAAAATTATTACCAGAAAGATTATTCTGAAATGGCAGATTTTACAGATCCCTCAAAGTGAGGAAAATGTGTATTTGTAAATCTGATTTGCAAACACTTACCTACATTCTCACTAAAATGAGCTGGCTGTATATATTAAATATGCAGGTTCCTCCTAGTTTGTTTTTCAAACAGTATTTCTTTTTAAGAAATCCAGTGATGGATTCTACAGTTTATGAGAACCAAGATGCTCAGTACAAATTTTGAAAATCCATAAATGTGTTTGTATATACCAGACCACCAATTTCACTATTCTCGTGGCTGGTCAGAGAATTCCATGTTGTCACTGTAATAAAATTTATTGAAATGGGATTCAGAGCATCATGCCCTTACGTTAAAATATTTCAGAATATGTCTATCTTACAAGCACCAATTTACAGGTTTTCATTGTCTGTGAAACCCTGGCACTGGCATGCTTTCCCCCCGTCCTCCTCCTCCCCTTTTTCCTGGCATTTTGTAATTCCAGAAAATCTGTATTGCTGGCATTGGGAAGTACCAGGGATACTACCTATCTTTATTAGTATAGCACTGAAAGAAGAAAGAGGATAATACTTCTTTTCCTTTTTAAACATCAGTCACTGTACAGAGCTGCTGCAGTGTGCAAACAAATTAATACTCTACACTATATTTGATTAAAAAAAAACAACACAAGAAAGCTAAACCAAAACCACAATGATTTTTGTTTTCCCCAGCTCAATAACTGTCTTGAAATGTGTTTTTATACAGTGTGTCTTATGCAATACTGCATGAGCTTATAAATTGAAATCTCACTTTTTTGCACATACCAGACCAGATGACTGATGGCTGTATCTATTTGCCATAAAATTTTAATTATGAAATAGTTATGAATCATTGCACTCACTTTTTAAAGTGTTAAAAAATGATGGCTTTGTTGTTTATTAAACTTAGGAAGGTAGAGGAAGAAAGTGAAAAAGACTTTGAGCCAGTGTGGGCTGGATCCTGACCTCCAAGGTGCGAACTTAGAGCTGGTTTTACAGACGCAGACATAACCTTTCCTCACTGACAGCCCTGCTCCTATAAAGGCTGACAAATACTATTAGTTTTATTGGCTTAACAATCCTGTGGGTGTCCAGTATAACAGTTTAGAATCTTAATGTCCTTAGGGAAAGGCGCTTTAGCGACTGTCGCCAGAGGAGTGGCAGGGCAGCCCTCTCCCTTTGTCCCCACAGGACACGAGCATGAAAATAAAGCCAACTTATTCAGAGATGAATACAAATTTTTTAAATTATGTGAAATAACTAGAGTTGTGCAGAACTTTTAATGTCCGCTATAGTCAATGTATCATAGTTTACATTAGCAAAGTGTCAGATTTTGTCAACAGCTATAATATAGAAACATTTAAACAAAAAAATCCCCTTTACACCATCGCAGATTTCCCATTTTTCGTCTTTTATGATGCAGATGCCTGCAACTGCATCTGATGTACGTTCAGGCTTTACTTTGTCTCCCACTTTGAATTTTTCTTTCTTAAAATCAGTGGGGTTTTTTTCCCTTTGGCCTGGGAGTCTGACTGTCAGGGGCAGGGCTTTTACACTGAGACACAGTAACAGATTGAAGTGGTTTCAGGACTTTAATCCCTTGGTAAATTAGCCAGCAGGCTTGCCTTTTCAGGGATGTGCTAAACAACAGGTTGATGCCATTTGGGCATTAGAAAGGAGAACCACCTGAGGGAATACGAAATGAATGAGGAGAGATGTGGCATGGAGGCAGCGCATGCCTGTTAGTGTGCTGCCAGCTCCTGCCAGAGAGAAGTAATAAGGCTAAATGGGTTTTTAAAGGACAAAGTTGGAGGATTATACAGTCATTTATGATTTGGTTCATGTGTAATTGATCCTTGTAATAAGAAACATCCCCATTACACCCTAAACTCAAAAAAAAAATAAAATTCAAAAGACATCCTTTTTATTATAATTTCATGAGTATTTTCTAGTTTTGTTTCATCATGTAATAAAACATGCAAAAGAGTATATTCTATATGCAGATATTAATATTTAAGTGGGTTTAGTAATAGGTGATGAAAATAAGCTTTTTAGTTCATATAAATATTTCCTTGTGCATATACAAGAAGTTTGGTTTTATTAAAGTAGGTCTAAAATCAAAACGCACTTCACTGTTCATTTAACCTAGCTTAATATTTTTGTTAGTCTCAGTTAACAAAGTGGATGTGTGCTGCTGTTCAGCGTGAGGTGGGTTTTTTTAATTTAGCTATTTTAAAAATATATTTAGTAACAAAGTGGTTACTGTTAGTATAATGAAGGAAAATAATAAAATTCTGTTTGCTGTAGTAAGAAATCAACCGTACTTTTAGGAAATACAGAGGAAGCTGATGTAAAACTATTAAACCTACCTGTTAGCCTCTAAGTCCCTCCCTCAGAGCTTTTCATTTTCTATTTAGAAGGGGGGGTTAGGAATCAATATGAAGATCTGTTGATAATATTATATTTAATTAGAATAATCAAAACCCATGCTTAGAGCATGACACCTGCCAGGGAGAGCTTCAAAACCATAGTAAGCAGCATGTGTTAGCAGAGGTTTTTTTGCTTGTCCATGGGCGCTAATCGGGGAAGAGTCCCACATGGGGCAGCTCCTCAGCCGTTTCATTGACTTTGAATTGGTTTGGGGGGCGGTTGATTCTCCCATAATGCCGTTGATCAATGATTTCCTTTCAGCAGTGATGTAATTAAAGAGCTTTAGTCAGCTTGCGCTGTGTTTTCTTGAAATTTATTATTCTGGAGATTTAAAGAAGATCGATAGGGTGCAATGGCCTGATGTTGAGAGCTGAGCAGGAAGACCCTGTGAGAGAAGGAGGCATGCATGAAACGTGGCTCCAGGACACAGCCAAGATGTTTAACTGGGACTTTGAGCTGACCCAGCACATCCTCTTTAACCAGTAGCGGTTTATTACCTATTTTTACCATGTAGACTCAAAACTAGTCTGGCCTGGTTATTATTGATCTTGGGTTATTCAGAGAAGTCAAAATCCAGTACTGTAAGAAAATAGCAATTAAAGCAGTGAAATGTTTTTTTCAGAGATAGTTGCAACGTATGTGCAAAATTTTCAAAATCATCTTAGAATGTTATTAGCTCAAAGTTTTGATTAAAGTTATCCTGAAAAAAAGCTGTGATTTTAAAAAATGTTATAGACAGCACATTGTAAAAGAAAAATATATCTTACTGGTGCATAGTCATAAATAATGAGTACGACATGAAGCTGTGTATACAAGAGGCCTGAGAAATTTCTGTTCTGTGCACTGAATTATGTTGTATCAGACTCAGGAATACTTCTGTATGGTTTCCAGTCTTGTTTATCTGGTGTAAATATCATTTGCCATCCTTATACTGAGAAAAGAGGTGTTAAAAACAAGAGGTAAGAGTGGGATGTATTCTTCATACCATGTGAAAGTATTTAGCAGTCCCGAATTGTTCAGAAAATGTCCACTTACAGATCATGCACTGCCACGTTGTACAGACTCATTATAAATCTTCACGCATTGCATAAAATTTACATCTCTGCCTTGAGTAGATTTGTCATGGGCTTTCAGGGTTCAAAACCAAAAAGCTCAGTATTTTTCCCATCCTCACAAAGGGAGGCTGTCCTTGAAAGTATTACATGAGATGAGACTTACCTGTTGTACTTGCTGATTTTGTAGTGCTCTAGTTGGTTTGATACTACTGTTGGTGACTTTGTCACCTTGTTGCAACAGGTGAAGAGCAAATACCACAGTAATTAGTGCCCTAAAAATTCTTGCAGGAATCAGTACCAATCCTGCCCTGGAGAGCTGCTGCACTTGGGTGTGTCTGTTGAGGATGCTCAAACCAGGCCAAATGAAGGTTTGGCATCGTGGTGCCTTGACTTCAGGACAGCTCTGTACTTACAGGAAGAGTCTAGAATACCAGTGGTTGCTGGGAGAAAATAAAACTCTTCTCTTTTGATTACATTTGTTTAACTGTATGCCTGAACTTTAAACTTCCCAAATGTCCACAGCAAATAGTATCATTAAGTGCAGATCACCACTGCAAAGGTAAGGAAAATCCAGATCTTGAAGAATGTCTTTGCTTCATACATCCAGACCAGAAAAAAAGCAAGTTAAGATGAGATTGTGTTAGGTGTGAGGATTTGTTTGTGGCTGTGAGATGCTCAAGAGACATGTTCCTTCCTTAAGCATCTTGTTTTTATCCCCTTATAGCTAAACTAACCCAGAAAACATTAAAGCGATGGTGTATATTAATCTACCTCTTAAAAAATATCCTTTTTCTTTTTTCTTCTGTTGCATCCTGGGAAAGAAGTTGTTTGCTGCTGTTAAATATCCAGCAGCTGCTGTTCTTGATGTACAGTGAGTACAGGAAGACTTTTCATTTCCCCAAATTTAAGATCTGCTAGTATAACTGCATGTAGCATGCATTTTGCTCATAATTTTTCATTATTCTTTTAAATGTTTTTATTTAGTATTTCATATCACATCTAACTTGGAGTAAGAGCTATTGAGCTTGGTCTTCAACTAAGGCAGTCAAACTGTTCTTCCTAAATAAATCTGTCACTGAAGTGTTTTTGAGGGAGGTTCTGGCAATTTGTGTTCCTCAAAATTCAGTGGCTGGATGATGGACATCAGCTCTGAACATGCACATTGATTCGCTGTGATATACTGTAATACCATGTTGTGGGTAAATGCTCTTTCCTTTGACTTTTGCCACCTTCTCTGAGTTTTAGCCTTACTCTATAGATTACATCCTGAGCTGCCCAATATAAGACACAGAGCAGAAAAGCGTCTTCTCTGTAAGGGTGTGATGTGCACATTAGCATTGTCATGTGAACCAGAAGGTGGCTTTTAAAATAACTCTTCCAGTCATCCGTATTTCATAGAATCACAGAATGGTTTGGGTTGGAGGAGACCTTAAAGATCATCCACTTCCAACCCCCCCTGCCATGGGCAGGTACACCTTCCTCTAGACCAGGTTACTCAAAGCCCTGTCCAAGCTGGCCTTGAACACTGCCAGAGATAGGGCAGCCAGAGCTTCTCTGGGCAACCTGTGCTAGTGCCTCACCACCCTCACAGTAAAGAAATTCTGTTTAGCTGAGTTCAGTACACTTCATGTTATGGTCTTAAAGCATGAGCTCCTCTCAAAGGATGCTGGTTCAGAAGGCATCCTCCAGACACCCACATCTTGTGCTCCAGCAATTCCTGGGTGTGTGGTTCACATGGACTCGTTCTGCTCTGACTGTCCGGAGTAAGAACTCTTGAAATCTGCACAGAATGGACACTGGGTCTTTGGCACCAGCCTCTTTGCTTATGGATTCACTCTTTTTTGTGCTGTATTATTTGCCAATGTGGACATGGCATTTGTGTCATCAGTCAGCTGAAGTTTTACCAGAAGCGATTTCCCTGTTCTACTTGAAGCTATGATGAAGCTATTGAACAATGCAATTAAGAGGTGTGGATTAACACAATTCATAGATCTTCATCAGGAAGAACAGATTTTTTACAAAGGATAGACAGACATCGTGTAGGGGCACATGTAAGTTCAGAAGTATATTCTTCTTGACAGATGATGGATGATGGGCCTCAGTAGAGGTGCACTGCTGCCAATTCAGCAAGGTCTTTGATGTACATTCCCTCTCCTCATAGTTGTAGTTATGTGCCATTAAACATTTAGTGAGGTTTTAATATTTCAAATTATTTACATTTTCTAAGAATGAATGAAATACACTCTTGAAGTAAACTGCAAAAGCAGACTTTGCAGAGCGCTCCAATCCTAAGTTAAAGCTAGCTGGAAAGGAAATCTAATTGGAGAAAGTTTATGGAATTCCTAGTGTTGAATAAGGCTGCTTATTTATTACTTTGTTATAGCTCCATACAAATATATAGACGCACATATGTCTGAACTAAAATTATGCTGTCCAGACTTATGAGAGCCAGTTGGAATCTCTCAAGGTTGCAGATGAGTAAGTGTAAATGTGTGTGTATATTATAAGATACGTGACCTTGGAGGTGACTTTCTCACTGATGACAAACCTTTCTTAAATCCTCTGCTAGAAATCAGTCCTTTGGTGGTTTTCAGTCTTTGACTTTTCTGTTTTCCCATTCACTCTAATGGATTTTAATAGAAGTTTTAAAACCAAGATTTTTTTTGAAATACATTAAGAAATACAATACTTCAGAAAAATGTTTGATACCCAAAGTTCCTTTTTGAATTATTTAAGCAGTGCTGCAGCAAACTGTTTATTCAGTGATGTTCAGACTGGTGTGTAGTAGGGGTCTAGTTTTCTTTTAATGCAGCTATTGAATTCGAACCCATATAGCCTCTGGCACAATTCCAAGAGTGATCTGCTGTGCATAGCGAAGATAAATAGTGTGTTTTCAGCAACATTTCTTCATCTTCATCAGTTAATCTGGAATGAAATTTTACAGTCAGCCACTGTATATTTAAGCAATATATTTGCTTCTTTTATCCTGGGGGAATATTTAATAATGCTGTGTTACAGTAAATGATTCTAGCAGTTAATGATACAAGCCAAGAATGTATAGTTTCCCATAATTTTTTTCACTAGAATGAGTTCTGTACTCTTATGCAGAGTAGTGCATGTTGCTGGGCTTTGTGCGCAATGCTTTCAAGGCTATCAGAAGTGTAATTGAGTGTGTGTTGGTATCAGCAATAAGTCATTCCCACAAATCTTTCTGTGACACACACTCCCCCTTTTGGTGCCAGGTGTCAAGTTCTTTTGGAGGCCTGTCTTATGATTCTGCAGTTAATGCACAGTAAATCCTGTGCATTTTCCATGCCTGGACCCCTGGTTTTCTACCTCATCATTTGCAGATCTTCCAATGCCCCAGTCAGTATCTTTGTGAATCTGGTATTGAAACTGTTTGGGGATAATACTCGAGAACAGTGTCTTCTTTAATAATGTCTCAGTGTTTATGGACTAAAAAAAATAATTTTTGATCCTTTTTGTTTTACATTGCTTCCAAAGATTTTTTTTTGTTAACATCATGGTAAAAGTAGAAAATTGCCATGAGTAGGGTAAAAAAAGTTCCTTCTTCAAAAACCCTCCAAAATGCTTCCTGGTTCTTGTGCTGTTATTTGTATATTAAGTGTACTCCATTCTTGGTTAAGTTTACATTGTATTGTACCTTTGTAACTGTAATTGTAAGTGTAATTTTTGTGCATAGAAGTTAATTCCATTTGATATGGCCATGTTTAGTACAAATTACTTGTTAACATAGTGCTGTCTAGATGCACTATATCCCTTTCATCACAAGAAACTTGTGCTCCCTCTTTTTTGCTACAAATGATGTTCTTCTCTAACACCTTTCCCATTATTCAAGACATTTAAGGATCTGTCCAAGACTGTCCATGGTTAAATAGCCTCTGTGAAGTTGAATGGGTTCCTAATATTCTCAAATTTAGGCACTCGGGTGGAGCAAAGGTTCAGACACAAAGAATTCAGAGTGCATGTTCTGCATGTAAAAGGAATATTCTTTGTTTATTCATGCTTTTGATTGTTGGAATAACCTTGTAGCCCCAGAATCTGTAAACAAAGCATTATCTTCATCATTTGGGGCATTGTTTCTATCTAGCTGGTTGAAATAACAAATCTAAAAAATAACTTTAATTCTTTTAAAAATACATAAAATTTCTGTGAGGGCTTAGTTTTCAGTTTCCTTATTGAAATGGGCTTCAGATAGGTCTGTAGTGCTTCAAGAACTCAGAATTTTTACTGACTTTTCCATTACTTGCAATTGGAAGTACAGTAAAACTATACTTGCAAGTAAAACTTGTGTCACCCAAGCAAATGCATCCCCGTCTCCAACAGTGAGGATGCAGTTAGGCCAAGTCTGGTGAAACAAGGAGTCATGCAAAGAATGGTGGCAGTTTTCAAGGGGAAGAGTGCCCTATGTGTGGTTTATGACCACAGGGAATTTTTTCTTCTCTAAAACACCGTGCTTTGAAAATCCAGACTCACCACTTGAGCTGATGCAATTTTAATCATGATGTTCAGCTCACACAAACATGGATGATAATGTTTTTATCCTTCAGTCACTCTAAATTCAAGACAAATCCAAGACAAATGTGTTACTGAGCTGGGGTGCATGTTCTGCACTTTAACCACCCTGCACTGAACAGATTTTCATTCCAGTCTGTGACGGTGATAGTAATTGTAGCAATACCAGGGAAGAAAGAAGTACCACCTTCGGGCAGTTTTAAATTATGACATGCTAAGACTGAGGATATGGAAGATATTTTGTGCAGCACCCTGTTCATGTGGTGGAGTCCCTCAGCACCCCAGCAAGGCAGCTGTTATAGCAAGAGGGTGACACTCCATCACTTCCCAGTAGCCCATGATGTCCAGGGAACACCACTGTCATCATGGGCATGTGACCAATTGAGATCTACAGCACAGCTTCTTGAAGCATTGCTCAGATCTCTCATAAAAGCTTTGCCCTCCTGCTGACCCCAGGCAGATGTCAAGCCTTCCCAGTGGACAGTTTAGCCAGGCTCCCCACTTGCTGTCTTGGTCCACTGGGGCAGGAGCTGCAAGAAGTGCTAGGAAGTGGGGCTGCCTCAGTGGCGGGCAGCATGACAAGGTGTGATGTGTGGCAATGCCTGGCATTTAAAACTTGTGGTCTTCTACAGTACTATCCATTAATAACTAGGATTAAACCATAGTTAATGAGTATTACTTCTTCCTTAAATGGAACTTCATTGCAAATAGTGAACTTCATTGCAATTTTTCAACAAACAGGTTAAGCTGCATTTCCTTACTCTTCATTAGCCTTTCTAGCTATATCTTTAGTTATAAAAGTTTATTTCTGAAGGTGGAAATTTGAGTAAGGTTTAGGGCTTCAACATTGTTAACTGCAATTTGAATTAGGCCAGCTTTAGAAACATCCTTTTGACAGTGCTTTCAGGAAAGATGCTGTAGAAATGAGAAATAATGATGGTTAATGATCTCACAAGGTATCCTAATGTTTATATCTTCATGCAATGGAAAAACTTGTAGATTTGTATGTTATTAGCTGTTGTATTTGAGATATATACAAGTGTTATCTTTTAGATATTAGTAGTTTTGTTCTTCAATTGGAAATCCAGAATTTCTGTTGTTCTGTTAAGAGTAAGCAGTTCTGTTGAGAAAGACACCAAGAAGGTGTAAAGTTTGTCAATTTTTCAGCTCAGAAGTACACAAAAGCATTTCCAGCACCCACTCATTAGTGGGTCGTGTTTCTATCACCTGCCTGGGGTCATATGTGGAAAAGTTTTATATGCTATGGAGTGCCCCCCTGGCTGCCACAGCTGGGATAGACTGTGATTGGTTTTTTTCTGATGTGTCCCACCTGGCTGGAGCTGATACCTGGATCTTGCACCAGTAAGACCAGTGAAATTAATCTGGATAATTATCTCTGCAATTTTCTGTTATTTGTACTATGTGGTACAGCAACTCTTGCGATGTTTGTTGGTGGTTTCCAGTGCAGATGAGTGACCAAAGACTATACTTAATAAAAAAGGCTACTGGTCATCAGGTGGTAGCCATGTGCCAGTACCCAGAAGTAACTAAGGGGAATGAAACTTACACATTATGAAGGTTTATTTTCGAAAGCTATTGTGAGAACTGATGTGAAACTGCCAAGCTATGAAGACTTTTTACCACTGTAGTCTAGATGGGTCTTTGCTGGCAGCATTGCTAACAGGAGCCACTTACACTGTTTTCTCCTTTATGTTTTAATTCGGTTCAAAAGCATGAGGTGGTGTCATGGTTTAAGCTGTCGTGCTGAACCCAGGGCAGATGAAAATTCTTGTAGCCCTACAAGGTGCTTTAGGCTGGTTTGGCTTTTCTCGATGTTGTTCCCTGTAATCATTTGTAAGTACTGTGTGGTTTATTGCTTGCTTTTGATAGCCAGATTAGTTGTCATCTACTTGATTTTCACTTAACGTGGTGATTCCTGACATTTTTAAATTGGCATATGAAAGAAGGGCTCATTTTGAATCTGAGTTTTGTGACTGAATTTTTCAAGTTTGCTGACAAGCTGTCAGACTGAATTCTGCTGTTAACCCTGGAAAGAAAAGCTGGCTGTCGTTCTTAATATCCAGACTAAAACAACAGTTGTATTTGATATGCATTTCCAGTTTTTTGTCAGAAATAATTTAAATATTTATTACTATGTTTAAGCAAATGAGTATTTTTTTCAAAGTAATATAATTTATTTATGAAATTATATGGAGGAGCTGTTATATTTTCTCATAGAGGTATGTGTTTAGTACAACATAGAGCTGATGTCTCATGCAGATGCAGCAGATAATTGGCTGGCAGATTCCATCAGGAGTGAGTGCTTTTTTGGAGGGTTGGACATAGGATTGATGGGGCACAGTTCATGAAGCTGGAGAGCTTGGCTGATATCTGCTGTGCAGCGGGCTTCATGTAGTTATACTAAACCTGCTGCTTCTACCAAGGGCTCAATTTGTTCCTGTGAAATTGTCCTCACAACTTTCCAGAAGTTGCATCATTGGCATTAAGGTTTACTTGTTCTGAAGCAGTTTGCTCCACTGTGTTGAACGCTTCTTGGAGAGTCTCAGATTCTTCCCATACTGTTCCCAAAACTATGAACTTCCTTGGGACTAGACTGCATCTGTTCTGGAAATGATCTCCCCCTTTCCAAGACTGGTATTTGAACAAGTGTTGGACATTTTCAAGGATGGCTTTCAACCATACTGGATGCATACGAACTCTTTGAAATATTTTCTTTGTATTTTTATGGCTTTCCCCCCTTTGTTGCTTATAATTTTTACTGGTCTTATTTCAGACTAAGGCTAATCAGGTGTCACTTAAGTAATTTTAAGTAATTTTACACCTTCCTTATATCTGTGGTCAACATAGAAATTACATTTTTCCTGAGATTCCTGCATGGTCAAAAGAAGACCTAAGGGATTCAGTCTGTTGAAATCCAAATAACAATAAGAACACTGGCAAAGCTCAGCCCCTATACTATGATCCATCCTGCAGTTTGCATTTCACATGATGTTGGTTAGAAAATGCATTCGTAAAAGCGTGTTTCCTATTTCTGAGATAGAAATTACCATCAATTAGACATGCAGATTGCATAAAATGAAAGAACTCTAGTTCACTAGGGTAATAGTGCTGCAGGGGCATGGGAGACATGAAGTTGGTAAAACTATGCCCTCCAACCTGGCTGGAAAGAAAGAAAACGGGAAAATGTAAATTTACAGATTGAATAAAAGATGGCATTCCCCTGTTAATGTAAATTGACTGTGTAAAATATAATGGGGGCTTCAGAATTGTTTGGGTCTCTCCTTTTTGTCCGTTATTGCTACATAGAGGATTCTCCTACCCAATTTTGAAGCTGACTGAGGAATAGCTGACACAAAATCCATGCCTCCTCAAACCTGCTCAGGACCTCCATTACAGTTGTTTCTGTAGAAGACTTTCTGTTGTTCTTTCATTCTTCATCTGTGGTGGGCAAGGGGTGAAGAAAAAACTTTTATCAAAAATACTGGTTTAAGAACAGTTTAAATAAGTTGAATCAAAGTTGGAGTTTTTCACAGTGATCACTTCTCAGTTTTCCAGTTAAGCTGAAAGATATTCCTGAAGGGTATAGCAAAGCATCATCATTTACTCCATGGATTTTTATACCTTTTTTTTATTTTTTCTTTCCCAAACACTGTTGCCTTTTTTAGCCCAGTAGAGTAGGGAAATGTTTAACTCCGGGCCATCCTTTTCCTTTCCCAAGCTCGCTCTTCCTCTTCTCACCCTTTTCCCACAGAAGAGAGTAGAAGGTGCCATTTAAACATTTCCATTGAAATTATTATTCGAAGAAATAATTTTCTCTCCAAGACTAAACATCAAGTAAGGCAAGAATTGTATTCAATTATGCTCTTTTCCTGAGATCAGCTGCAGTTTGGGGGGTGTGGGTCTTAGGTGAAACATTATTTGATTACAAGATGTCAAAGCTGGTAATGTACAGCCTTTTCTGAGATGGAAGCAAATCTTTGCAATATTTAATAGCATCCACTGTGATGAGTCAAGAGCCACAGAAGTAATTTAAGCCAATTAATCCTCAGTGTTAAAATATATTTCAGTTAAAATTTTTATCAGAAGTGTGTGGGAAAGAGTGTGTGAGAAAAAAAGAAATTATAAATGAACTAAATAATAGATGAATGTACCCAGCCAAGATCTGCTGATTAAGTCTTCTTTATTATTATAATAATAATAATAATAAATATTTAGTGCCAGATCCTCAGCTGGAGTAAATTTGCTGAGCTCTGTTGAAGTCAGTGGAATTGTGCCAGTTTGAATTCGCTAAGGATCTGGCCCTTAATTTTGCAGTTGGAAAATGAAAATATTTGCAGGGAAGAATGATGGGGGCTGTGAGAAATTTGCTAAGTATAGCACCGTTTTCATAGTAATAACAGAAGAAAATGTACATTACTGTTCTTTTCACTTTCGTGGTAAAATTCAAGGAACTATTTGGTGTTATTTCACTGGATGTAAATTACTTTTCCTTAAAGTATCTACATCTTAAAACCCTTTCATGTATTAAGGGATGCTGCACAGAGACTGTAGGGGTTTTATTTCATTTCTGTGGATGCCAGTCTCTTGTACCAGCATTTCTGCCATTCTTACCATAAATGCTATAATGGCCATTGATTGCTCATTTTGATAAGAGAAGCAGCAATAAATACATTTGATTTTGGAAATCTTTTTCACCCACTGCAATTTACTGTCCACCATGAGTAAAAGCACACTCTAATTCACTATGACGTCGTATTAAAATCCAATGTGTCATCTCATTTGGCTACATTTTAGAAACGTATCAACATACCAGATAGTGAAGCTAACTGATTCAGTAATAGCTTAAAAAACTCTAACCCAACAACTTGTTATTTCCATGGTAAAGGAAATGCACACCATTCTTTAATACCATAACATGCTGTGCTATCCCAATCCAGAGTGTACACATTTATGTTTATATAGCTACATTTCTGAAATAATAGCTTTTTAAGTGGAATATCTTGGAGGGCTAAAAATAGCATCACAAAACAAGTTTGTTATATTCCTAATTGTTTTGACCATAGAATTAATTTTCAAGTCAAAGGGGGGCACCGCTTTTTCATCATTCCCATTTCAGAATATTCAGCATGTCACAGATGTTCATGAATAATGTCCATTTAAAACTGCTGGCAGCACGCACTGGCGAGTTGGCGAGATGAATTAAATGTTGGGGGGATCTGACAGGCAGCACGCTGCTTTGTGATCATTCCAAAGTTCTAATAATCTCCCTCACCTTCCCTGCCTGCCGCTAATGAAAGAGAATAGGTGATTGCACCTCGGGCTATGTTCTGCGCCTAATGACTCCTCCAAAGGCAGATTTATGAAGAAAAAATTAACTTTGAATGAGGATTGAATTGGCCCTGACAGTCTGATAGACTGTGACACAGATTCTGTGGCAAAACAGACGTAGCCCTAATTGATTATCAATATTTTAAGCAAAGTGATGAAAATAAGCATTAAGTGATGAGAAAGGCAGTCTTAATACAGTAGGCAGTAACCGGGATATGGAAAGTCTTTGGGGAGGTCAGCCCCGCTTGCCAGTACTGGATTTTATCTGTCAGTTCTTACCTTTTGCTTCCCAACACCTCTTGTGCCTTTTCAGGGTATTTTTTCATTGCAGGTTTATGACCAGCATGTTAATATTCTGGACAAGGATGTACTTGCTCCCCTCTCTCTAGAGAAGTTTGTTTAATATTTAACCCATTTTGACTTCAGAATAACTTCTGTTTTGTGGTAGGCAGGTATATATGATATTGGATATTCTCTCTTTCATGCCTTACTTTCTTACAGCCCCATGTAATTTACATCCAGCAGCTGGCCACAAACTGCATTTTGAAAATAGTAACAGTTAATAAAAGAAACCAGTGAAAAATTGCCTGGTTGGCATGAAAGGATTTATCCTCACAAATATATTGCTTATACCCAACATTAGAACAAGAGGAAGAAAACATTTGTGTTTTGCTTGAGTTTTTTAGGGTGAGCCACATGTTACTGGACATATCTCCTACCAAAAATATGTTTAATACTCTGGAAAATCCTCATGGGTGCTAGCAGACATTCACTAGCTGCACTGTAGTGGGAGACATTATTCCAAAGCAAGGAAATACTTTCAAAATCACTAAGGGAAGAGAACTGAGCAAGAATGCTGCTAATAGGTTGAAAAATAAGCTGTAGTATGGCCCTACACTGGGACGAATTGGTGGGATAACTTCTCCCAGCCAAACACAGCGTTGGGTGTTCTTTCCTGGGGAAGCAGAGAAGATGGAAATAAAGATCTGTGCTTAGGGGCAATTTGTAACCACAACCGACAGAGCTGGGGAAGGGAGCAGCAAGGTCTCTACCCACCATCCCATTTGGGCATCTCCAATACCTGTAATAAAAGTCAGTGGCATAATTAAGTTATGTGTAATACTTCAGAGAGCAATGGCAGGAACTTCTCATGTTTGAGTATCATAATGTATTAGTCAGCTGCCATGTAACAAGAGTGGACAGTGCTAAATGAAGCCATCACAACAGGGTTAGGGACCCTGACCCATGGATGAACTAGACAAGTGACTGCCCAAATGTTTGTGCTGTTTATATTTTGGGGAAATGTTATTTTAGCACAGAGTAAAAAGACAAAAGAGTAGAAAAACGGCATGAATCTCGTACAATAAAAATGCGTGTGGTGGTGTCACTTCTGGTTTGGAACTAACAGCTATTGGACTTTGTTTCTTCTGTTCATGCCTTAGGAAATAGCTGAAAAGGTAGTTGTTTTGAATTTGTGTTAGAAGTTTTTTGGATGTATAATAGATAACTTTACATGTCAGTGTATGAATATTCAGCAGAGAGAATTTCTAGAAGCCTTGATAAATTTAATATACTAGAGAAAAATAGCATGTAAATTAAATAAGGTCTTGTAAATTAATAATGTATTATACTTGTATTTCTGTATGTGAGCTGACTGAATATTTTATAAGTGCAAAAATGTTTGTGTTTAAAGGAAATAGTTAAGTCCTGATTAGCATCTTGGATGGGTTGGCTACATTTGAGATGTAATGTCTGTATGTGTGTTTTGAGTGTGTCGCCTTTCCTTCAGATATGTCTGGAAATATATAGCCCGTATTTTTAAGTCTGAAGAGTTGGAAAGTCCACAATTATGGTTTGTTTCTTGTTTGGGAGTTTTTTAAATTTTTTCTTTTCCCCCAAACAACTTGCACTCTGCAGTGGGTGAGTGTTCTAATGCGCCTCTTTTTTCATTTTACTGGTAAATCAAATTGCATGCCATGCATGCCATTCCCTGTACCTTCCACACTTCTCCCATAGTGCTGGAGAGGACCACGCTGCAGGGGCTCTTTCTTTCTGCTGAAATGTCCTTTGCACCCCCAAAACAGCACCTGCCCTGTTTCTACCTTGAAATAATTAATATTCTTCTGATTTCTTTTAATTAGCATCTTTGCTTGAAACTATTTTACCTTGGCACATCGCAAGGCTGATCAGGGTGAAAGCATCACTCTGACATGCCCATCTGTCAGGGAATGGCTTTGTGCTTCCCGAAACCCAAGCAGTTCCACCATCCCAGGGGTCAGTCCAGTGAGCACCCGCCATCACTGACAGAGCTGCTGAACTGCATTAGAGAATCCTACTCCAGCATTGTATCATGCTCCCAGTCTGATTTACACAGAGCATAGGCATGGCTTTTACAAAGGTTGAAGTGTAGCTACCTGAGGCATGAGAGGGAATGTCATGGTTGGCACTACTCTCCATGTGGCTCTTTTGAGGAATTAAGTTATTCAAATTACTTTAAATACCTCAAATGGACTTTGGCTGGGAAGCCATGCGCATTGCTCACCAGCCTCCTTAACAGACGGCTGCACCGCCCATCCCACTCGCCAGGAGCAATACTGGAGGCACCCGTGGCCTGGGGGGAAGCTGATCCCTGTCCCACTCCAGCTGCCATCAAGAGTTTTCCCTTTTTAGCTGAGTTGCTGCTGTGCTCCCTCCAGGTCCATCATGGCACTTGGTTCGCGCAGGCAGAGGCCATGGGGCCTATACCCAGTCATTTTTTAAGCAGTACCCACAAGCAGTGAACAGCTCTGTGCTCACGTGTTCAAAAATATTAATGCAGATGAACGCTGCTGTTATCTACAGATGAGAAATTGGTAGTGAAAGCCTGGGGAAAATCCTCATCTCACTGTGCTGCAAAATACATGAAGAGAAACTGCTGCGATTTTAAATTGAAGTTCAGTTTTGTTGCTCTTAATTTTCCAGTTTTCTCATACTCAATAATTAACAGAAAACAATATTATACATATGTTACAGGACTTTGTCTTGTCTTTGTGACTTGGGAGACATGCTTCTCATAGAACTAAATGTAGCAGTAACGATGATATCCATACACTGAGTCTTCACAAAAGCATTGAAAACCACTAGTTTTAGCAGCTCTCAAGTGGAGACGGGCTGACGTATTTTGTTTATGCTATTTAGAAGATGATTTATTTGTGAAGACGATTTGCTTTCTGTCTTTGTTTTTCTTTCCCCTCTGGAAAAGCTGATGCATTTTTTTGCCCTTTTTTTCTCACATGCTGTACTCTTCAAAGAGGTTGTTACAGCATTTCCTGTTAGCATGTCATGGAGTAAGACAGCATGTTTTAATACAGAATCTATTGATTTCTGCAGGCATGGTTTTGTACATCTTCGTGGTAAGCTAAAGGTGGCCATTGGCTCCTTAGTGCCGTGTGAACTGATGAGAAGGTTTAAAGTATTAGCAAGGCTAAGTGACCAGCAAAGAAAATGAACTCCTAGTACAATTAACCAGCCATAGCTTAACAGTATAGTTAAAACAATACTTTTTGTCCAATAATGAGCATTGCATTTTAAGCTACTTTGGGGATTTATTTATTTTTTTTTAATTTCAGTATGTAGGCAAAGAAAAACTTGAAGGCATGTTTGCATACCATACTTTTAACTGCTTAAGCTATTAGCTAGATACAGACCATTGTTAGAGCTGTGGTTTTATGAATTCCGACATCACTCTATTGTGAAACCTTGTGAAAACGGGTTGAAATATTTGGATCTGAAAACATGGGGCTGCTTAGGCACCAATGTACTTCTGCCTGCTCCCTTCCCACATGCACATGATGCATCTCCTCAGTACACTCACAGCTGTTTCTCTTGGTTATCACTTACATTTAGGGCATTTTAACCACTGTTGCTTTGCTCTCTTGCTGTGCTCGAGAATTAAGCACGTAGAGGGAAAATCTGCTCCATTCCCAACATCCATCCCATCTTGTGCTCGCTTGCCATGTGGTGCAGCTTTTGTCATAGTGACAGAGTATGGGAGGCTTCCAGATGCCCAGGAAGCATCAGGGAAACTCCAGAACGTACAGTTCAATTGCTCTTGTGTGCTCATAGTGAAGGGTCGTGTGGACGTCCCAGGGCATCACACACTGGGGACAAGCTATTCCAGTGCCACACTGTGCTGGGTCCTTCCTGGTCTGGCCAAACTTCAGGAGTTCGAAATAGCCGTAGAACTCTGTCAAGGTTACCATCCTGGCCAGTCTGCTGCTTGAAATACCCTGTTGCCATTTAAAGTACCCATGTTGCAGTTCTGGGACAATACTGACTGTTCCCACACTGATGGTTCATCTAATAATGTATTTGTCTTTTCACCTTAGGGAAATGGATTGTGTCAGATTGATGCAGTAGACCCTGTGATGGCTTGAGGCATCCTGCACGTACTTCAAGCTCATATGTTGGAGCATGGCAGCAGCTGGAAGCTGGTTCAGTAAAACTTTTTTAACGAAGTGGTTCTGAGATTATTTAGAAAATACTGTATGCAATGGTTGGAAAGAAACTCAAGGGTGTTGTTAGGATTTGAAAGTTTTATTGAAATTGCATGTGTTGCAACTAGGGAACTTGTTCAAACTATTAATACATTAATTTGCATTTCACCAAACATTGGTATTTTGTTTTTCCTTTCTGCATTGTCATTAAGCTGGACATTTTAAAATAATTTATTTCATTTTTATTGTATAAGCATAATCATTTCAATTTTGAGGAGTATAAATAGTACTTTTGCTTCTGTTCATAAAGGTTTTTTTTTCACTCAGCCTTGAAAATTGTCAAGCTCATTGGTGACCATCCTTTTTCTTTGATCATAGTACCAAGAGCTTTTGATTTAGAGGAATATTTGTCAGGCTTTCATGTACCTGTTACATGTGGGGATGACCCTGTGCCCAATCTTAGTTGGCTGAACAAGTCACTTCTTCAAAGCCATGCAGTGTACAGTGGAACTTAGTATTAGACAACAAAATTAATTGAACCTCAGGTTCTTCTGGGGCTTCCCTGGTGCTTCCTGGGCACCTGGGAGTCTCCTATGCTCTGTCACTATGATGGAGTGCTTAGCATGTAGGGTGTTTTCATTTTCTTATTATCAGTTATCATGAGTGTGACAATTTGTATAACTGTTTATGCAAACTGTGAAGTTAAACAAATATGAGGGACATGTGGCTGATTTCAGTAGGCATTGAAGGAAGCACATTAATTAGATAATGCCCTGAGATGGTTGTTGGCAAGAGAGAAGGCACCAAGTAGTAATGTAACTGTTAAATGTATGTCAAATACATGTCATACCATGTTAGTAGAAGGAAACAAGATCATCCTTAATGTTTTGAGCTTAAAATATTTTCTTAAACCTATGAGATTGTTCAGGTTTTGGGGTTGTTTCAGTTTTTTTCTTCCTATTCTTTTTCTTTTGTTTTTTGCTTTTCCTGGTTTTTGCTTGTAGGTAAAAAATGAAGTTATAGGAGAACACGAAACATATCATATGATTTAGGAGGGGCATAGATTATTAAATGCTTGTAGTTCATGAAGATACTTTCATCTTTTCTGAAGTGAGAGGGTATTTCTTGAGATACTTTTTTTTCTGTAACTGAGTAACAATTTCTTGGGGTGAGGGCTCTGAATTAATAGAATTAGTTAAGAAGAGGAATATCTAGGTGATCATAGAAAGCTGGGATGGGGAAAATGGACAGGAACCTGATATTCTGTGTGAGTGAGTATTTGGTACATAAGCAAGTAGAGTCTGCTTGAATGGCAGAGTGTCAGAACATAAACCTGAGTATTTCTGCAAAATACCAGTAACACAAAGCATACAGTAATTCATGGGATCTACATATGAAGTTGGTAAAGCTATGCTGATTAGTATCGTCTGGTATTACAGCCTAGTGTTTCTCCTTGGCTCCCAAATTGCTCTTCTTTGTTCTTATATTTAATTTCTGATGCCTCATTCCATCTTCAAAATTTTACAGATGATATCAAGGAGATATGGAAACACCTACCCTCCCTCTTTCCCAAACTGGAAAGCATACAAAGTTATCCTCTTTTTTTTCTTCCCTTCCCTCTCCTTCCCCTCTCCTCCTTCTTTTCATCTCTCTCCTTTGTGTCTCTTCTTTCTCCCCACTTTTTAGCATAAGCCAAAGATCAGCTGGCATTGTAGATCTGCACTGAATGGGTTAAAGCAAGTCAAAAAGAGTGGACCTAGTTCATCCCTCCAGTCAAAGCCCCAGGGAATTACCTACCGCTCATTGATCCACAGTTGTTGATCTGTACGTAATAATTGCTTCTCAACAGGAACCAAAGTTGCGTGTCTGGCAGGCAACCTGCATTTCCATTAGGAATCTCTCCACTTGAACTGGCAGCAGCCTCAACTGCTCTCCAAATCCATGGCAATTGCCTTTGCCTCTTCAGAAAGGGCTGTGACACAGGTTGGGTTTCTAGTTATGTAGTTATCAGGTTTGGAAAACAGGTGAAATAAACCTGATGAAAGAGCTAGTCTGAGTTTCAAAACATATTCTCATATTCAGATTTAAGATATTAGTGCATATGGAAACATGAAGGGTCTTTTGGTCTCAGTTTGTTGTTTGTTTTTCTAGTAACAGAGACTATACTTAAGGTAGCTTAGTTTTAATTAAATGTTAGTGCCTTTGTTGAAACTTAGCAATATTGTTCCACTTCTGCTTTGTGTTTATTTGTCTGAGTAGTGTGTTAATACTCTTTGCTCATGGTTTATTCTCAGTGCAAAGACAGGAATTATTTCTTCTCCCTTTGTGCTGCATCTAGCGTAATGAGCCGCTGATCCCAGCAAGGCTGGAGCAAGCATTTCTATAAAGGATACCTGGAAATTACTCAAATGTTCTTTCTTCCTGTTATACTTGTATTAATAGTCCACTAACTGCTGGCAAATATCTGCATTTCACAAATTACTATTTTAACCTAGCAAAACATGTGAAACATCTTCCATGTGTCATTTTCCCATCCTTCAGAGAAAAAAAAATCAATAGAATTGTAATTTTATCCGGGGTTGGATGAGCTCTTAAATGCTGCAACCTTGAGCACCTCTTCATTTATTTATTTTATATTTTAGAAAGCTTTGTAGGTAGTCAGGCTTTTGTCATGCTGGCTGTTTATCCATGCAGGAAGCCCAGTTTCAGGATCAATCTCAGCACTCCAACTCCCTGGATCAATTAAACCCAGACTTTTGCTGAAGTGACTTCTTTGATGTGGGGTGATAAGCAGCTGTCTGTCCTACTCAGGCTTGAGGGAAG
The DNA here is from genome assembly GCF_034315485.1 of Pezoporus occidentalis. Lineage (NCBI taxonomy): Eukaryota > Metazoa > Chordata > Aves > Psittaciformes > Psittacidae > Pezoporus > Pezoporus occidentalis. The sequence goes on from NW_026916158.1 coordinate 5,372,450, forward strand.
TGCATTGCAGGAGAACTGGGTTCTCTTCCAAATATCAGGTCTTTTAAAGTG